>NC_139512.1:163916971-163926971 GCF_947247035.1 Vipera ursinii
TGATAAGCTGTTTTATCTCCAACTGCTTGAAACAAACTTTCTGACACTTCTTCATCTGATTAGAACCTAAAAACCTGAAGATGTTAAGAACTGTGATACTGTACAATTCTCTTTGTTGGATACCAAGGAGCTGATGGAAACATGACATGTGCTCCACTGACGGTTTATTCTTAATTAGTCAGTTGATTCTTAACCAGTGAGCGTATAGCTGAGTATAGTTGATGGTAGGCAGGGGAATCTTGTTATTCTATAGATTCTCCAGGTCGAAGGAGCAAATTATCAAAATTTGATTGGATTTCACATAATCTCCCACCTACTTCTATAATTTAGCATAAATAGGTCATTTTTATAATTCCAAAATTTTGAGGATTTTGGATCTTGCCAATTTTTTCTAATTTGTAGAAAATGTCCACTGCTCCGGTGCTTCTGAATTATGTTAAACCTGTCTTCCAAAGCAATACAACGGCATGATTTCCTTATTCACTTCTCTTATGTGTCATAAAGAGTGTCATAAAACTTCAAGAGAGCGTTTTCTCAACGAGGTCAGCAGAATTTGAATAAATATTGACTTAGAAGCAAAGAATTTTTTTAAAGGAAACACAGCAGAGAGGTTTCACTTGTTGGTAACTGTCAACACAAAATAAGAAGTAGGCCTTTCTCCAGATTTTTCCCTGCAAAAGAATGGGATCTCGAAATAGTCGTGCATAATGGTCAGATGCCTGAGTGAGGATTGCACGTGGTCTCGTTTCCAGATAGAATGGATGCATACTTTCCACTTACGAGAGCTTGATGGAAACGTCACATTTACCATGAGATTTTCATCACAATCTGCTCACTGCCCAGGGTGATAGGCTGTCCTGTTGTGTGCATCAGGTGGATAGCTTAGTCCACAGCAGCACATGTTAAAATATTAACATTCCTTTTCCCGTTGCATGACCACCATAGGCCTTTGTTTATGTAGTCAGAACATCAGACAGTGCAAGCCAGTCATCCAGAAAGATGATTTGTGTTTATGTGACAGATACGTTCTTACTATTTATGTTTCAGGCTTCCAGGTTCAAACTCAACAAAACTATTGTCCACTGGGGGCGGGTGTGGAGGGGTGCTGTTGAAGCACTTCTATCAGGCAGTGATGTACTTTTTATATATTTCTGGCTGGAGTTCAACATTTTTATTATGCAGAGTATTAACAAATTACAGAGGCTTCAAGGTGTTTGAGGTTCGTCTGTAAGACCTACGGCCTCAGAATATGACGCCTAGAGCAATATCAGTTGAGACCATACCTGCCTGCTCTGCAATAAAATCTCAAATGACAAATTATCCTATTTATCTCCGACCTAAATGTCATTTTCACTGGAAATTTAAAGGGTATATTAACAACTCGGGACCTAGTTCAGATTCCCCCCCAAAAAAACAAAATGGCTGTTCAGTGCAGCAATCATCTTAGTAGGCAATTGATAAAAGCAATCTGTTTAACCCACATTTTGTTAGGTATGATAAGCTAGTTCTCACAGAGGTGTCAAAGGTATTTCTGGGCTGTCATGTCATAAATTTAAAGAGAGGCTACTCTGTCCTCTGCCCCATTCCCAAAACAGCTGCTTCCAGCAGAAATGTCAACAAAAGAAAACATTCGAACCTTGCTTTATCGTCCACATTCTTGATTCCCGGGCCCTCTTGTGTGAGGAGGCATAGAGAAGTGTTCAGTCAACTGATCTCCACCACCTAAACTGAATTCATCTTTAGCATTTCTTCCATGAAAAGAATTCCTACAGCTAGTCTTGTAAAGAGAGAACAGAAGGTATACATGGGAAAATATTAGGGTATCGTATCTAGGGCATAAGGGACGCGGTGGCTCAGTGGGTTAGGACGCTGAGCTTGTCGATCAGAAGGTTGGAAGTTTGGCGGATCGAATCCCGAGTGCCGCGTAGCAGAGTGAGCGCCTGTTACTCGTCCCAGCTTCTGCCAACCTAGCAGTTCGAAAGCACGTAAAAATGCAAGTAGAAAAATAGGGACCACTCCGGTGGGAAGGTAACAGCGTTCCGTGCGCCTTTGGCGTCTAGTCATGCCGGCCACATGACCACGGAGACGTCCTCGGACAAGCGCTGGCTCTTTGGCTTTGAAACGGAGATGAGCACCGGCCCCTAGAGTTGGAAACGACTAGCACATGTGTGCGGGGGAACCTTTACCTTTACCTATCTAGGGCATGTTTGTTAGTCATCTTCCATTAATTTCAGGAGATGTTCACAATTCCCAGCAATATAAGTGAAGTTTATGGGGCATGTGAATTTGGTACATTTGTCTTATAAATTGTGACAAGAATGTATGACAGTTACCGGGCAAGTGGACCACAGGGAGAAACTAGATCTTACTGGTTCCTAGGGAAAAGATAAAATGCGTTGGTATATTGCACGTTCCATAAATTTACAAAAAAAATGGCAAAATGTATATTTCACATACTAGATGTGGGCCCTGCAACACTTTCAAATATTTATATCATATAATATATAGTATAATTGATTAACATCATGTTCTTGGTTTTTTTTAATGCACTAAAGTTTCAGACTGCAGAAAATTTGAAATATAAATGGGACGCCTTCTCAATATTGCCCCGGTTGACTTTCTTTACTAAGATTATATTAGTAATTCTAAAATTTCCTTCCTGTCATCAGTTTGTCAACACCTTGTTCCTTTTCATGTTGCTTTTTTCTGTCTGTAAATTTTATATTTACTGAAGTAAGAAGTCGGGGGGCGGGGTTGTGTACACATTTAAACTTAAAAAGAACTTAATTTTGTTTCTCAGCTTTTCTCTGCTTACACCAAACAGCAGAAAGAAATTTGTATTGTTAAATAAATCAATTAGTTGTTAAATGAGAACGTGTGCCTTTTCTCTGTTTATTTGGTTTTTCAAAAAATACCTATTTTGGCTATTCTTACCTAGCTAAGGCCCATATTGCTATAAGCGGCAAAGTCCTACTTATATAAAACCCTTTTTCTATCACATCGGTTAGGGTCTCCAGGATATGTCTGGTGTGATATCAAGGTTGCCCAAAGTATTGTGTGGGTTTCAGGATTTCTTATTTGTTTCAACCAATTTTGGCCAAGACCCCAAACATCTGAACACATGGCCAACACTGGCGCATCCTGAAAAATACAAGTATGGTTAGAATTGATTAGGAATTCAGTAGGAAGCCAGCAAAAAATCCTTAAGATACTAGACTAAGAGGCTAAAAATTATCCCAGAAAAAGTCAGTGGTAAACAACTTTTGTATTGTTTCAAAAAACAAAACAAAACCCAACAGCAATGATGTCCAAGTAGCCATCAGATGAACTTGTCCTCATTTTCCCCAAAATTGTTACATAACACTGAGTGTGGTGACATCATATGTATACAAAGAGCAGGACAAGCTCTTCTCCCCTCATATCCATGACTGTTTCTTGGATATCTGAGTTTATGATTTGGGTTGTATGACAAGCAAGATACCAGAATATAAACTGACAGCAAACAGCACTCCTTACTAGCACTGATGATGTCACCTAATTTGGGTAATGAAACATCTGCAAGAAAACAAGCAAGCTCAGAGAGCACCAAGGACCCCTCATAATTTGGGTTTGCCCAAAAGGGAAATCTAGTACATCAGAGCTTTGATTTTAATTCTTACATATGCATTGCAGATCATACTCTCATATAAAACTGATAATAAATTGGAATGGTTTAGTTTTTAAGGCCTTGTATCTCCATTAGAGAATGGTGTGATGCTGAGAACTATAACCAATTTGAGGTGTAGCAGAATATAGCCTTTAGATGTCTTATCTTTTCAAATGAACAATTTTGAAGGTTGCTTGAATACAAAACTGGGTAGTAGTAACCAACTTCAATATCATTTCCGTGTCACAGACACCCACTCCTAGTACAGGGCTTTTCAACCTTTTCACCCACTGTACCACTTTTAGGATATGACAACATCCGAGTACCACCAGTCGCCTAGCAAGGTGTCAAAAACTTGACCAAAAAAAAAAGGAAAAAAGTGATGAAGTACCGGTAGTCCTCAACTTACAACAGTTTGCTTAGTGACTGTTCGAAGTTACAATGACACTGAAAATAGTGCCCCCCAGCCACAGCCGAGCAAGACCCCTGCCTGCCCGCCCAGCGGCTCTCTTCCTCCTGTCCGAGGTTTTCATTGTTGTGAGCATTTCTGTTGAGGATTGGCAGCGGGGATGGGGTGGGGGGGTGTTTTATTCCCCTCGTCTGCTGGGTGGTTGCAGCAGGTTTTGGTCACTTCATATGACCCTGGGACACTGTGACCGTCATAAATATGAATCAGTTGCCAAGCATCTGAATGTTGCAACATTCCAGCTGATCGGCGCTTCTTCTGGACTCAGGATCAACACCGAGCTCCAGCTGGAGCCTGGCGCTGATCCTGGTGCTTTTGCTGAGCCCTGACAGCCCTGCAGCTCCAGCCATCTCTCGCTCAGGCTTATGCGGTGCTGCCACCAGTTCAGCTCATTCCCCTCCCCCACTACCACTTTTCTAGGATGGTTGCGTGCCAGGTGCCAATGTACCACAGGTGGTACCCGTACCACTGGTTGAAAAGCACTGTGCTAGTAGACAGCTGTCCTATGGGCATTAAACGAATGGTATGTTTGATGAAGGGAAGGATTCCCAGCTTCGCTTCAAATTAATCAAATATTTATTACAGCCATAGATCAGCATAGCCATTACAATGCAATATACACAAAACAAACTACATAATATTTTTTTTAAAAAAAAAACCAGAATGCATTCAGAGGTATTGTGTGCAACTGTTCCTGCACTTGGCTGTCTTCACACTAAGATTCCCTGCAACTCAGGGAAGTTGCAAAGGGCAACAAGAAAGCACAAACTAATACCTCTACCAGGTGAGAGTTTGCACAGCTGCAATTTGTGTGGTTGCAGCAGCTCTTTCTCAAGCAGCCAGGGCACACAAAACAAAGTCATTACATTGCAGCCTTCATTCAAAATAGTGGGAAGAGGGTATAACATGAAGAAGACCACTACTAAGGCAACAGTCAGATAAACCTGAGTCTGGGGCAAAATTGTAATCTAAGAATATATTTCAGGCAGGACTCTAGTATTCATGAAGATAAGGGGAAGGAGGGGGGAAGTACATTTGGACCTGCAAGATTCTGTTACTGTAGATTTTTTTTTTTAAAGGTAATATTAACCTGTATGACTTCAGTTTCTCTAGAGACTGATCTACTTTGAAGGGCTGACTCTCCTAAATACTACCGGAAAAACATACTGCTCCATAAATCAGTATTTCTTGGCTTATCAATGAGAGCAGAAAGCCCATCTGTAGCCCTAGGTGTTGCATCAAGGCATCTGGCCTTTCATATGTCAAGCAAGGTAAACAGTGCCTCAGAGTCACTTGAAAAGCCCATACGTCGGAAACTTGACAACATATACAGTATGCTGTACTTACATAATCCTGAAGAGGAGAGCTTGGAGATCAAATGTTGGCTACTCTGAACTGATTTTGCAAACTGCACAACAACATTGCCAAGCTGTCCCTATCAAAAGGCTGCAGGTCATTGCTTCTTTCTATTTATCTTCTCATTTTTGACTTCTCCACCCCTTGATCATAAAAAAGATATCTAGATTCTGGGAAGAGGGCAGACAAGAGCGACAAAGAGGATTAGGGGGCTGGATCCTAAAACATATGAAGAACACTTGCAAGAATTGGGTTTGTCTAGTCTAGTGAAAAGAAGGACTAGGAGAGAAATGATAGCTGTGTTCCAGTATTTGAGGGGCTGCCACAAAGAAGAGTTGACCTATGCTCCCGAGTACCAGAAAATAAGACAAGAAACAATGGATGGAAACGAATTAAGGAGAGAAGCGTCCTAAAACTAAGGAGAAATGTCCTGGCAGAACAGACCAGTGGAATGGCTTGCCTTCAGAATTTGTGGGTGTTCCATCACTGGGAGGCTTTTAAGAAGAGACTGGACAGCCACTTGTCAGAAATGTCTATGGAGATTCTCAGTCATCCATGGTTATACCAAAGGGGCTTTTTCAAGAAGCAACTGGACTTTCTTCGTTTTTCCTTGAAGACGTTTCGTTTGTCATCCAAGAAGCTTCTTCAGTTCTTACTCAGTGAAAAAGCACCTTTAGGAATAGTATAGGGCCGTGGTGGCGCACCTATGGCACGCGTGCCACAGGCGGCACGCAGAGCCCTCTCTGTGGGCACGCGCGCCGTCACCCCAGTTCTAGGCCTTCAGCTGGGTTTTATAAAACCTTTTTGCTTTAGGCCTCTGCCGCCGTGTGCAAAAAAAAAAGTTCAATCAATCAATCAATGAATTTCAACTTCTCATGGGGAAAAAAAGATCTCACAAAGTTGGAATTAATAGATTGAACTTTTTAGCCCCACCCAGTCTGCAGTTACCACCGCAGCCATGCCCACCCAATGGGCCACACCCGCCCGGCACCCAATGATACATAAGTGTGTTTTGGGTTGTAGTTTGGGCACTCGGTCTCTAAAAGGTTCGCCATCACTGCCCCTATAGGGTCTCCTGCTTGAACAGGGGGTTGGACTACTAGAAGAGCTCCAAGATCCCTTCCAACTCTGTTATTCTGTTATCTGGAAGACAGCGTAATGGGCAGTGACATCAGCTCTGGTTCTCAAAGAGGAATGTGGTGAATAATCTCTGGATTCAGCCCTTTTCTGCTTACAGATGAGGGATCAATTTCTAGAGACACTTTTCTGTAGATGTTCTATACTTGTGTCATTTACCATAGCAGATTTACAGGTTAAAAAAGAGCAAACAAACAAAATTTCCAGCTTATTTCTAGATACCACATTGAACCCTCATGAGATATCAGATATCATGAGTGTGATTCAAGGTGCTGGTAATAACCTTTAAAGCCCTACATGGCTTAGGCCTGGGGTACTTGCGAGACCACCTGCTGCCATTGTCAACCTTCCATCGCCCGGTTCGCTCCCACAGAGTCAGCTTCCTCAGGGTGCCGTCGGCCAGGCAATGCTGGCTAGCGACCCCCAGGGGGAGATCCTTCTCTGTGGGCGCACTGACCCTCTGGAATAATAATAATAATAATAATAATAATAATAATAATAATAATAATAATAATAATAATAATAATAATAATAATAATAATAGTTTTATTTATATACCGCCCCTCTCCCGAAGGACTCAGGGCGGTGAACAGGGCAAGCATAAAAAATACAGAGTTACAAAAGTTAAAAAAAGATTAAATATATGCCCACTAAAAACAGTAGATACAAATATTAAAATAACAATAAAAACCCCACCCATCCCCCATCAGGCCAGGCCAGCTTGTTCAAATAAGAATGTCTTTAGATCGCGACGGAAGGAGCGAAGATCGGGCGGCATCCGGAGCTCAACCGGTAACTGATTCCATAACTCCGGGGCACCCACAGAGAAGGATCTCCCCCTGGGGGCCACCAATCGACATTCTCTGATCGGTGGAACCCTGAGGAGGCCCTCTCTGTGGAAACGCACAGGGCGAAGGGAAGTTGATGCCGGCAGCAAGTGTTCCCTAAGGTACTCCGGACCCATGCCATGTAGGGCCTTAAACACCATTACTAGTACCTTGAATGAGTTGCCTCCGGAGCTGCGGATGGCCCCTGATCTTCGGTCCTTCCGCCGTGACCTGAAGACGTGGTTGTTCCAACAAGCGGGCCTGGACTGACTACGATTTTTAATTAGGCTTTTTATTGGGTTAAATTGTCTTGTATTTATTGCATCTATTGTTTAATTCTTTTTTAAATTTTTTACTTTATGTTTTTTAATTTTTATGGTTGTGAGCCGCCCTGAGTCCTCAGGGAGAAGGGCAAGCATATAAATTTAATCAAATCAAATCAAATCAATATCTATACATTATATCCCTGCTACATAAAGGCAAGCCTAGGATAGTGATGTACTGTATATTCATAAATCCAGTACGTAAAGGTAGACCAGAAGGAAGAAGTTATATGCAAAGCAATCATAATTTCAATATTGGGAAGCTTAATGGCTACTATGGGAGCTTTTCTACTGAAAGACAAGATACAGATAGTTAAAACAAACCTGATCAAAGTTATTTAAATTTTACTCTGTTAACATTTAATTCAACTGCATATGAAATATTACAAGTGTGCATAGCAAGTCTTCCTATGACTTTGCACTCAATTGCCCAAATGCCGGGAGAGGATTTAAGTACAGAGCAATGGGATATTATTAACCCATCTCACAGTATTTTATAGATACCTGAAAACATTTTTATTGAGAGTTGAAAATGGGAACAGTGCTAGGACGATATGTCCTTGCAGGTTCTGTAGCCTTGTGTATTAAGGTAAAAAGTATTTGACCTAGCTAGCATGTTATTATTATGACTGGTTGCACAGTCAGCCAGGTGTTTAGACTGGGTTTGGCATTTTTATTCAGCTATCAAGTCCTTCCCAAGGACCTGTAATAGAAAGATGATGTTGTTTCATGGTGTTGGTGTTAAAGATATCGGCAAAGGATGCAAGCTGTTTCAAGTAAAGCTACACTTTGAAGTAAGCGATGCTGACATAGTAGGTGTGAAGAGACCCATTCTTACTCCCCAAAATATCTGAAAAAATATCTTCCTCCCAAAAAACATCATGGCAATAACAGCCAGATGTACAATGATTTGTTTCTGGCTAGTCCCCACAGGCCTCATCTTACACAAAGGCAATAATCTTGCCTTTTAAATTCCAACAACTTGTTTATATAATACAACGTTGACCAAAATCTCCCAATATTATACAGATACAATTTATAAAATGGCTCCCAAATCTGAAGCAGGGCTCAGTAACCTTTTCCTTGCCAGACACCCACCCATCTTCAGATGATGTATTTCTTTCCAGATATCTCCTGGACTTCAACTCCCAGAATCCTTTAGCCGCCATGTCAGGGTTCTGTTGTTGATACCTTGAAATCACGAATCTCTGCCCCTTCTTTTTTTCCTTTTCGCTTCCTTTTTTAACAAATTAGCAAGCTTCTGCAAATTTACAGAATCCCCAGACAGAAAACACTTACTGCTAATCTATTTCTGACAGATGCTTAGAGCCACCTTGATGACTTTGGTTGTGTCAGCATCTACTCTCCATCCAGGCTTCATGAGCTCACCAAAGTGGATTGTTTTAAGGCTATTTCAGTTCGTGTCTCAAGCCAGAAAGTCACTTCTAGAGGTTTCTCTTCTAAGCAGTGGATCTGTGAGGTTCCTGCCTTCTACACCTTTTCAGAACAATTGTACATTAAGGGTGGGGGGTGGGGGTGGAAGGGGAATGTTTGAAATAGCTAATTAGATGTCCACTAGGTGTCAGTATAACCATGTTTTGCACAACACTCTGGAAAGTGTTTCAAAGAAAGCACTGATTCCTTCAGAGGCCTCTTTCCTCAATCAGGCTGTGTGTGTATATTCTGGGAAAATATATTCTGGATATTCCCTATATTCTTTCAGGAAAATTATGCACACTCGTATGCACATCTCAGTTAGTGTTGGTGTAGGGAGGGAGAGACAAATTGATAGAGGGGGGAACACAGCTTCATAAATGATCAGCTGTGTGGGATCTATCTATCTATCTATCTATCTATCTATCTATCTATCTATCTATCTATCTATCTATCTATCTATCATCTATTAGATTTTAAACTCTATGTATAAGTAACTCAAAGAGGTCAACATACTTAATACTTTTTCCTTCTATTTTCTCCATAACAAACTGGTGAGGTAGATAGGGCTCAGAGTGACTGGCCCAAGGTCATTCAGCTGGCTTTCATGCCTAAGGCGTGAACTCACAACTCCTCTGCTTTCTTCGTCAGCACCTTAACCACTGCCCCAAATAGTCTCTCATACAATGCGTAACATTCTTACCTCAAGGATTAGAAGAAAATACATAGGGCATTGATAGATGGATGAGCATTTACCTTCAGAGGCTGGCCTGGGAACTTGGGCCAATCATTCTCTCTGTGTCCAACCTAC
>NC_139512.1:163931971-164168471 GCF_947247035.1 Vipera ursinii
CAAAAAAAACGAGTTAAAGAGTTCTGCTTTCTCTCTGTTGCTTGTCACCTTCTTGCCACTTTCCCCCAGTAATGGACCAATCATTTCCTTCACTTTTTTCTTGATTTTACATGTTGAAAGAAGGTTTTTTTTGTTATTTTTTACTTTGGTCGCAAACGTTAGTTCATTTTGAGCCTTAGCTTTCCTCACTTCGTTTTTGCAGGCTCTGGCTAATGTCTTTCACTCTCTCTGTCTCTTTCTCTGTGTGAGTATGTTGCATATAGATAATGACGTGTCAGTTGAATTTAGATGTTTTTGAAAAATATCAACTGGGATTAAACTTTATTTGTATTTGAATGTAGGACTGACAGAAATTTCCATGCTAATAGGTTAGACTGGGAAACTAAAAAAAATAAATCAATCAATCCTGGAATATACTAGAACTTGGCTTGACTCTAGGGAGAATAAGAACAAGTAATGCACAACACATACATCCCTCAGAGAAAAAGCTTGATATATAGTATTATTTGAAGTCAAAAGCATGCACTCAAACTGCTGTGTTATTAATTTTGTTGATATAATAAAATGTCTGCGTATCAGGGAACAAGAGTTTTTCATCAAGGCTGAAACATGGGACAAATATGCTATTCTAGAGAAACAAATGGCAAAGCTTTGAAGAATCTGAGCATGATTCGTTTCATATCAGCTGGAAACATGGAATGAAAAGTTTTTCAAGGCGCAACAGACAAAAATCGTTGATTTGTGCCTTATAATCCTTCCTGTATCAACCACTCTGCAGAAGAGCTGTGCTTAGGCTACAGAGGTGGGCCTTTCCTATTGCTATCCCCCCCCCTTCTTTAGAGCAGCCTCTCCTCTTGCCAACTGGATTTCCCCTTCCCTGCTGGCTTGTAAAAAGCCCTCAAAGGCTAGTTTTATCATGAACAATGGAAACACTGTGAGCTGTTCCTTCTTGTAATTGTAATGCCACTACACCATTTTTTCTGGCATTACAGTGTTTATTGTGTTGTTTATTACAGGGGTGGGGTCCATAGTTCACTCAAAATCGGTGTCTGCTGGAGTGGCCTATAAGCTCTGTAAAAAATTTTTTAAAAAAGGACACTATACTTAACGTATATTTAAACATACCTCTTGTTTGTTCTGCAGTCTAAAAAGGTAAAAGGTAAAGGTTCCCCCGCACATGCGTGCTAGTCGTTTCCGACTCTAGGGGCTGGTGCTCATCTCCGTTTCAAAGCCAAAGAGCCAGCGCTTGTCCGAGGATGTCTCCGTGGTCATGTGGTCGACATGACTAGACGCCAAAGGCGCACAGAACGCTGTTACCTTCCCACCGGAGTGGTCCCTATTTTTCTACTTGCATTTTTACGTGCTTTCGAACTGCTAGGTTGGCAGAAGCTGGGACGAGTAACAGGCGCTCACTCTGCTACACGGCACTTGGGATTCGACCCGCCAAACTGCCGACCTTCCGATCAACAAGCTCAGTGTCCTAACCCACTGAGCCACCGCGTCCCTTTTGGCTACCTTGGCTGGCTACCTTGGTTCAAAAATTGTTGCCCTATGATACCTAATTTCTCAGCGTTAAAAGTTACAGGAATGAGAGCTTTAGTAGCATATATGGATAATGGACATTTCTAATACTGCATGGTTTTGACAGACCATTACAACTGAGTACATGGAACAAAACAATTCTCTAATCAGTCTCACACTATTTTGTGTTTCCTAATTTTCAATAGGCAAGATGTGAACAGGTATTTTTGTTGCAAAAAAAACCAGTAGCCACTAGGTGGAGCTGGTGGACTATATCTATGAAGAACTGTACAGCGATCTCAGACCTTTGATTTCCTTGCGCTGCAGCGCCAATGGTGCATTCTCTACTCCATTCACCCACTATTGTTCAGTGGTTGATTCTACATAAAATTGATGTGCAGCATTTCAGCAGCTGCTTGGCACCATTTTACGTTGATGCTGTGACTTTTTAAAAATGCTCATTACTGGAAAATGTTAGGAGAACATGCTGTGAACATTCTGCTTTCATTTCCCCATGATTTATGTTAATCTTAAATCAGTCTTCCTGATTTAAATGGAATAGATCGTTTATACCGCTGAGACTGGAGATTCATAAAGGTCTGCATTTCTTGGAACATTGTGGTGAAAACTGCTTTAATAGGAAGCAGTTGATGAATACTTCTCCCCCCCCCCCCAAAAAAATGGTACAGTAATAAATGATTATCTGCTCTTTTACTGATACTGGAAAATGACAGAATCCTGAATATAATCCAATGAGCAGCAGGTTCAAAAGATGCCATGACTGTCCACAGCCAAAATTAAGAACAGTAGGCCATGTCAGGTCTTTCCATAGGATGACTTCTTCTAAGTTGTAGTCAACTTTAAACTTGGAGGGGAGAAGGAACTCAGACCCCAGACCAATATGCAATCCCCAAAGCATCTGACAACCTCTCCAAATTTCCACCAAATGGTAATTATCCAATAAACATGAGCAATGACATTCATGTTATTAATACAATTGTTATTCATTTCAAATAAAGTTAACGGAAATTAGTTTTTAATCCTGGCTTCTCCAATTTTTTGTTCTGATCCAAACCAGTTTTCAGAATATGAGGTACATATACAAGTAGTCCTCACTTACCAATTGCCTCATTTAGTGACCGTTCAAAGTTACAACTGCGTAAAAAAATAGCTTTCTGTCAGATCTCTGCATTTATAATTGTCAAGCATCCTACAGTCACATAATTGCCATTTGGGTGCTTCCCCACCAGCACACATTTACAACCATCAGTGTCCCACAGGCATGCAATTGCCATTTGTGGTTTTTCACAACTTGCTTGCAACAAGCAGAGTTAACAGAGAAGGTGGAAGTAAAATCATAAATCATGTCACATTTCCCTTAATGATCAAAAGGAAAATGCAGTAGTAAGCTCATCCGGGCCACACAATGTTCGCCTTAGCGACCGTGGTACTGTACTTTGCAATGGAGTTACTAGTCCCAATTATGGTCACTAAGAAAGGACTACCTATTACATGTCATTCCAAGACTGAAAAAAGTTCTGTTTCTTACTTTTAATATTTTATTTTCTGGCAGGGTAAAACTTAAGAATACCAGTGCTGTAATTGCTACCGGATTTAAATAATATATAAGCAATTTTACTAAGATAACGTTTCAAAGAAAATATAGGCAAAACTTGTGGGTAATGTTTTTTTGAGTGGAGGGGTGGGGAAACAGCATTTCATTTAATATGATAACTTTAAGTTGTTTCTTTTTTTTTCTTTCCTATTGAGTGTACTAATCCATTAGGGTAGCAATTATACAGATTGCAATACTGCAAATTTATGCATTTCTCCAAAAAATTAGGTACAGTTACCGGTATATGATATTTCACTTCCTTTCCTTCCATCACCTCATGAGAAACAGCTTATTTCAAAACAGTGATGTTGTGTTTGGAAAAGTGGGTAAGTTTCCTATTTATAATTCCTGCTTAAAAATACCCCCATTTTGTTGAAAATTTGCAATTCCTTTTCAAGAGCTCATTAAAAAGTCACAGGAAGTTGCCTGTTTCTTTCCCCTGGGATCTGTGTGTCTGTACGTTTGTGTTGCTTGCGTGGGTTGTCCATCCATGCATTTCCAATACGAAAAGAAGATCGTGATTATTTTTATCTAAATGGAGTGTGGCTAGTTTTGCTCACGGAACTTATTTGGGTTAAATGGTTGGCTTTAGATTTGGATGGGGGTTAGGAGCTCCTTGGAAATGAGATTGTACTGCCATTCCCTGGGACACTGGATGTGCTAACTACCTATTCCAGAATTTTTTTAAAAAGGAACCCCACAGTTTGAGTTATTTTATTCATTTCATTTTGACAGATATTTAAAAGAGGGGATGAGAATAGAAAAGAGATTTGCAACCTATATAAAATTGAATAAGAATTTTCAAAATAATGTTACATTTATATTGGATTTAAAAGGTGACCTTGTATCAATTTAGGACTTTAAAAACATTGTCAGAACCATAGTAATCAGCAAAGGAAGCCACTCTAAGAAGACCCATTGTTCAGAATAAATTGATATCAATCAGAATAAATTAATAGGAGTTTCTTTCTAATCTGAAAAACACCTGCTTTTATTTGTAATGAGTGAAGCAAAATCTAACGTTGGAAAGCTTTAAGAGAAACCCAAATTTTGGAAATAACAACAACAACAACAACAACAACAACAACAACAACAACAACAATAATAATAATAATAATAATAATAATAATAATAAATAATGTTGGAAGGGACCTTAGAGGTCATCTAGTCCAACCCCCTGCTCAGGCAGGAAACCCTATACCATTTCAGACAAATGGTTGTCCAGTCTTCTTAAAAACTTCCAGCATTGCAGCATTCACAGCTTCTGGATGCAGGTTGTTCCACTGGTTAATTGTTCTGTCAGGAAATTTCTCCTTAGTTTTAGGTTGCTTCTCTCTTTGATTAGTTTCCATCCGTTGCTTCTTGTCCTGCTTTCAAGAACTTTGGAGAATAGCTTGACTCCCTCTTCTTTGTGGCAGCCCCTGAGATATTGGAATACTGCTATCATGTCACCCCTCACCCTTCTCTTCATTAAACTAGACATAGCCAATTCCATAAACTGTTCCTTATACGTTTTAGCCTCCAGTCCCCTAATCATCTTTGTTGCTCTTCTCTGTACTCTTTCTAGAGTCTCAACACCTTTTTTACATTGTGGTGACCAAAACTGGATGCAGTATTCCAAGTGTGGCCTTACCAAGCATTGTAAAGTGGTATTAACACTTCACCTGATCTTGATTCTATCCCTCTGTTAATGCAGCCTAGCACTGTGTTGGCTTTTTTGGCAGCTGCAGCACACTGCTGGCTCATATTTAAATGATTGTCCCCTAGGACTCCGAGATCCCTCTCACAGTTGTTAGTATTGAGCAAGATACCACTATACTATACTTGTGCATTTGATTTTTCTTGCCTAAATGTAGTACCTTACTTTTTTCACCACTGAATTTCATTTTGTTAGATGTTGCCCAATGTTCAAGTCTGTCAAGATCCTCCTGTATCTTAAGCCTACCTTCTGGAGTGTTGACTATTCCTGCCAGCTTAGTGTTGTCTGCAAATTTGATGAGTTCCCCATCTATCCCCTCATCCAAATCACTGATGAAGATGTTGAAGAGCACTGGGCCTAGAACAGAGCCCTGGGGCACCCCACTACACACTTCCCTCCATGTAGATGCAGTTCCATTGAGGACCACATGTTGAGTACAGCTGGTCAGCCAGCTACAAATCCATCTGGTGGTGATGCTGTCTAACCCACATTTTTCTATCTTATCAAGTAGTAGGTTGTGGTCTACTTTATCAAATACTTTACTAAAGTCCAAGTAAAATATATCCATAGCATTCCTCTGGTCCACTAATTTTGCCATCTGGTCAAAGAATGAAATAAGATTTCTCTGGCATGATCTGTTGGCTTTTGGTATGTTGGCTTTTGGTAATGAGTTTGTTTGCCTCTAGGTGTTCGCTGATTCATTGCTTGATTATCTTTTCCAGAATCTTCCCAGGTATTGAGGTCAGGCTGATAGGTCTGCAGTTTCCTGTATCCATTTTTTTCCTTTTTTGAAGATGGGAACTACATCAGCTCTTTTCCAGTCCTCTGGTAGTTCCCCAGTGCTCCAGGATCTTTGAAAGATATAGTTCAATGGTTCTGAGATCACATCTGCCAGTTCCTTGAGAACCTTGGGGTGTAATCCATCTGGTCCTGGTGATTTGAACTCGTCTAGGCTGGACAGGTGCTCACTTACCATTTTCTTAACTTGTGTTTCTAATCTGTTTTTTACGGTACTGTTTTTGATAGGTGGACTGTTTTTTCCCCTTTGTGTAAATACAGATGCAAAAAACGAGTTGTGTAGTTCTGCTTTCTCCCTGTTGCTCGTCACCTTCTTGCCACTTCCTCCCACTAATGGACCAATCATTTCCTTAAACTTTTTCTTGTTTTTTTACATACAAGTCTATGTGTAAGCTTTAAAAAAGCTGTACAATACAATGATGATGAAACGTTTTGAGCTTGCATTGTCAAAAATTTAGAAAATGCCTAACTTGACTTTTTTGGAATGTCACACACCCCCGCCCGCCGCCCCCTTGTACAAAAGAGAAACAATTCTCTATTCCACATCTATGCCAGCCTGATGGGGGGGGGGCTGGGCCTGAAGTAGAGGCCCAGGCCTTGACTTCACCCTGTTAGAAGAATAATTTGGGGTTCCAACCCAAGCTGGGGTTGCACAAGAATAAATAAAAATGACAGCTGTGAGAATGAAGAAATATTTATTCCTAAAAGAAATATTTATTCCTAAAAGCAAAACAGTTTGCTTTTAGAGGCAGCTGCAGAGAAATGGGATACACAGTTATACAGGGGACCTTGTCCTGGGTGTGGAAATGTCTACATGCTGATTCTGGGATGACATTTGAGGTGTGTGTTTGCGTGTGCGTGTGTGTGTCTGTGTCTCTGTGTGTAAATATGTCATATATAATGTTTATGGTTGTGAACATGCAGTTCTGCTAGAAGACCTAATTTAATTAACTCTATTTGTGTTTACAGACCTTCTTTGATATGTGGATTAGGTCTGGGTAACTTATTTGGGGGTTTGAGGAAGATTTAGTAAAAGATTGTTTTTTCCCCCATTTGCTATTTTTATTTGATCAACTTAGTTTCAGATTGACTGTCAGTTATCTAGGATACACACTGATTCTCAGCCCATTGTGGATTCTGTTAATGTTTTATGGTAAGATGGAAATAGTTTAAGAATAAAATATAAAAGGTAAAGGTTCCCCCGCACATGCATGCTAGTCGTTTCCGACTCTAGGGGCCGGTGCTCATCTCCGTTTCAAAGCTGAAGAGCCAGCGCTTGTCCGAGGATGTCTCCGTGGTCACGTGGCCGGCATGTCTAGACGCCAAAGGCGCACGGAACGCTGTTACCTTCCCACCGTAGTGGTCCCTATTTTTCTACTTGCATTTTTATGTGCTTTCAAACTGCTAGGTTGGCAGAAGCTGGGACGAGTAACAGGCGCTCACTCTGTTACGCGGCACTTGGGATTCGACCTGCCAAACTGCTGACCATCTGATCGACAAGCTCAGCGTCCTAACCCACTGAGCCACCGCGCCCCTTAAGAATAAAATATATTTTGATATAAAACTTCTCACAGACCCTAGCACAACTGCTTCCATTGAGCCTTGGGCAACGGTCCAGTCCCAGGATCTACCACAAGCCACTTAGCTTCAGGCCATGTTCTGTCTCTGTGCAAAGGCCCCTGTGGTTTAACTAAGGCTGCTCTGGGTCACACAAAGTTTTTGTTCTTGGAGCAGATTCACAGAACGGCCTCTGCAGCCTCTGAAAATTGCAAAAGCATGCCCTCTTCTCACCTGATATTTGGAGGGTCTGGAGGCTTCATGGGAACACCTCCCACTCTTGCATGGCTTCTGCAGCCTCTGAAAATCACACAGGAACAGGGTGTGCTTTCAAGAATAGCTGTTGTTGGGTATTGGTGAATGCTGGCGTGTCACCCAAAGCACTGTGGTATGTCACCTTTGTCACAAGTATCATAGATTTGCTATCACCGATTAAAGGAAGCCTCATCACTACCACTCTGCCTCTTCCTCAACCTTGGCAACTTTAAGTTGCGTGGATTAACACTGCCAGAAATCACCCGTCAGCAATTGTGCTAAGGTTGAGAAACGCTGGTCTACCACGGTCGAATATTATCATCTTAACTTGTCTTGTGATCCAGCAGTGTTCCTAAAAAAGAAAAGAAAAGAAAAGAAAATTTCTACTATTCATGTTACTGCTTTTCAGTAGAATCGACTGTGGCATAGCTCATTTCAGGAAAAGCAGATCCCTTGCTCCATCAGAGGCAGTTCTCCAAGATTCCTGACCAGTACAGTTCTGGACGAAGTTAACAGAAACTGCTGTTCAACTGTAGTTTCCAAAACTTGATCCGAGTGAAAACACATGGTCTTTTTTTCCATGAACTGGAAAATAATTATCCAATTATCAGTGCTTGGAGTATCTTTGCATATGAATAAGGCAGTTTTTCATCTAATGATCAAGTCCATTTAAAGGATATTTTATCCCTATTTACTAAGGAGGAAACAGCCCAGAATCAGACAACTTCTAAGAACTGAAAATCTACTTCTAAACCTTAATTTATTTATCAGTTTTGAGGCCATCTTACTCCAGAACAATTCTAGGCAATTAAAAAACACAGAAGAGCAAAATATAAACCATAAACCTTCAGAAAAAACCCAAAGTGAAATTCCATAAGACTCTATGTGTTCTCTCTCTGTCTCTCTCTTTCTTACTCCCCGCCTCTCTCTCTTTCTTTCTTTTGCAATATTAACCTAATGAGAAATGGGAAGTCTTGGCAAAAAGATTTCCCAGAATGATGAATGTTAATCCAGTATTTATTTCTAAATTTCAGTTGTAAAGTACACCCTTCGCATATTACAGAAGTTGAACCAGTTTCATGAGGAAGTTGTTTCATTAGCAAAATACACTTCAACTTTTCCTTTTTTTTTTAAGCAGCCATGTTATTCTGGAGCAGCCTAAAAATACTTCTCCATAGATGTTTTACACAAACATCTGCAATACATGGAGGCTAAATATCCATTGGGGAAGATGGCCACTCTCTCTCATGAGCAGCTGGCTAGGGAATATTTGTCTGTATCTCAAGTGACATTCAAGTTGTTCTTGCAAAGTAGAGTCAACTGCTTTCTCCCAATTTTGTTACAGAAACAGTTCTTTTGTGCATGTCTTGGTTAATAGATGGGCAGGTGATACAGATGATGATGATGATAAAGGTAGATAGATAGATAGATAGATAGATAGATAGATAGATAGAGATAGATAGATAGAGATAGTAGAGATAGATAGATAGATAGATAGATAGATATACAGTAGATAGATAGATAGATAGATAGATAGATAGATAGATAGATAGATAGATAGATAGATAGATAGATAGATAGAGATGACAGCTAGCTAGCTACATGATAGAGGTGACACTTTTATTATTCGATATTTTGATTGTACTAAATTAGCTGCACAAGGGGGCAGTGACAACCAATCCTTGATTTGGGTGCTTGACATTTAGCTCATAATTATGACATTGCAGCAAACTGCAGTCCTGTGATCACCATTTGAGGCCTTCATTACTGGTTTCCAGCAAGCAAAATCAATGGGGAAACTGGCAGGAGATTGCAGATGGCAACCATGTGACCACAGTGATTCTGTAATTTCATGGGATTCATTTAAGGATGGCAAGTGGAACTCCGAGAACTGTCATCATAAATCAGCGTAGTCATGTGACTTCGTCCTTTAACACCCTGTTATTTAGTGACAAGAGTTCCTTGTCCCAGTCACCATTGGTCTCCCTCTTAAATATGTTAACTCCTTTTTGTAAGCTACCTTCCGAAACATTCTTTTTCAAATACTACTTTCACAAATAAGCATGCGTGTGTGTTTGTGTGTATACTGGCACTAGTGGATTCTATGCTTCAGCAGATGTTTTTGTGGCTCTTCAAATCCATTTTCACAGAAAAGATTGAAGAATTTCTTTTATACTTTCAGTTCAGTGTATTAACATCAGTATATCAGTATATTAATATTCTGACAACTTGCTATTTTTTTTTCATCCTAGTACTTTTTTTTACAAGTAGTCTTTGTTTAGTGACTACACTTTATCTGATCAAATAAAGTTACCTGTTCTTCTTTGTATCTCGTTCAATATTTTTCTTTAATTTAAAACAGGAAGTTGATCTTTGATAAAATATTTCTTTTGGTTGCTGATATTCTTCCTAACCAAAATGTTTTAACTTTTTCCATTTTAAGATATCTGCCATTACATTTTTTTTCTAAATCGGTGAATAGTTGTTCAGGAATAAATATGGGGTTGCGATATCCAACCATATTGCTATATTTGCTCCACTAATGATTCCAAGAGTCTCTTGGAGGGATGACTGTGAGCATAACATTGGCATATGATTTTAGTTTTTTTTTTCTGATTTGCTAGTTTGATTCCTAAACCTTTATTCCTTTGCTAATAGCTTTAAGGCCAATAAAAATCAAGGAGGATTTGTCTTGTCTCTTTTATCATCATACATTTTTGTGGGTGTTTTTTTTTTCTCTTTCATGTGGAAAGGGTAGAAAAATAAGTCTATTTAAAGAAATTCCATGTAGACATGAGTGCTCCTTATTCTTAGAAAAAATTAATGTATACTGATAAGGGGATATTTTATGAATGTATAAAGTAGTCACTTCAATTGTCTGAGGTGATTCTCAGGAATGACTATTAAGAGTGAATAATGTTCACAACATTGTTCCATAACTTTTATTGACAATAGCATTGGTAATTGCAATATATATATATATATATACATATATATACATACATATATGTATGTATATGTATATATATATATGTATATATATATATATATATATATATATATATATATATATATATATATATGTATGTATATATATATATATATATATATATATATGTATGTATATATATATATATATATATATATATATATATATATATATATATATATATATATATATATATATATATATATATATACATACATACACACACACACACACACACACACACAATTTTCAGCCCACTTTTTGGGCTGAAAAATTCCACTTCGGCTTATACTCCAGTCAACAAAAAAACTTACCGAGGACTTGTGCGCGGCCGAGGCTTTGGTGCTTCCGGGATCGCGCGCACCTCTCCCAAGCCACCGCCGTCCGAGACCTGCCGACGTTTGGGGAGGTTTGGGCGCCTCCCCAAACCTCCCCAAACGTCGGCAGGTCTCCGTTCCTCCTGCCGACGTTTGGGGAGTTTTGGGCACCTCCCCAAACCTCCCCAGGTCTCCGTTCCTCCGCGCAGACCTGATGACGTTTGGGGAGGCCATTTAGCTGCCATTCAAAACAACCAACACCCCAAAACTACAAATAACCTCTTTCAAATTTATGACAAATGCAGCACTCCAGTGGTCATTCACACTTACCACAGACCCTGGGGATGTTGCGCTGTCCTCCCCTGCCCGTCTTCCCCTGCAGCACTTAGGCCTGCTCCCCAGGACTCCTGGAAGCAGCTGCGAACAATTCCTTGCTAAAATGGCGGCTACTTTCAGAGCCTTCTCCGCTAATCAGCTGTCTGCCCATCAGCTGTCCATAGGGATGCTGCAAAGCTCTCCTTCTCTAGGCCTTGGACTCCCTCCTGGCTGAAGAGTAGATGAACCAAGCCAGCAAGGAGACAAAATGTTTCTGCAGCTGTTTTTCCTCTGACGTTTTTTTTTTTGTTTTTTTTTTTTAAAGTAATCTCCGACGCTGGGTCTTTGCAAGTTTTAGCTGTCTGTCAGACTGCCTGAAGGCCGCCCTTTTCAGGCAGTCTGACAGACAGCTAAAACTTGCAAAGACCCAGCGTCCTCTATTTTCTGGCACAACTTTTAGGGATTTATTATTCCTACTACTACTACTTCAGGAGTAAAAAGTTGCAGAAAAAAATTCTCTCCTTACTAGCTTAGTTCCTCTACTCTTCCATCTGGAGCCAAGGTAAGATTTTAAAAAGGGATATTGGTTGGAAGGCAGAGGGAGAGTTTAGTTTTAGCATCTAAAAAAAGGGGGGGGGAAATCAGCGAGTACATCCCAACCAGCTTTTTATGTTTTTGTTATTGAAGAAATATGGGGGAGGGGGAGGGGTTCTGGGGTGGGTTGGGGAGGGGATAATATTGTAACTTCAATAAAAATTTTCAATAAAAAAAAAAGAAATATGGCTTTCTGGGGGAAGGTGGGGAGGGCGTTAAGGAAGGAAAGGGTTTTTGGAAGCTCGTCCTGAAGCTGCCTTTTGTGCAAGGGGCCTTTTCTCAAAGCCTAGAGAGGCAGCTTTGTTGCCTCCCCGTAGACAGCTGATGGGCAAACACCAAAAGCTCCAAAAGGCTAGGGAACTAGTCCCAGAACACCTTGGTAGGAGGAAGGGCAGAGGCAGAATTGGGAAAGAGGTAAGACAGGGTTTTCCTTCCCAGATGTTTCTCTTTGGCAAGACAGCCAGCTGTGCTGAAGCCCAGTATCTGGGGGTGGGGGAGACCTGAGGCAGGCAGGCTGGTGCTTGCATTAGGCCTCCCAGGATCTCCCCCACCCTCAATTAATGACCAGTGCACTCTTTAATGAATGCACTGAGGAGAATACGTATGGCTGGTCATTACTTGAGGCAGTTCATTTAACATTATTTAATGGCAGTCTCCATTAGGGTCACAACCTGAAGACTATCTGTGCAATACTTATCAACAGAATGTGTGGCTGGTACAGTCTATGACATATCTGTTTTTTCCCCCTCCTAAGCTTATACAAAAGCTAACAGATGTAGCAGAAGAATGCCAAAGCAATCAACTAAAGAAGTTGAAAGAGATTTGTGAAAGGTAAAAACTACTTAACAATTCTTTTGACTACCATTCTAGATGTACTTGGAGGGGAATAATCCCCTGTCAGGACAGAGGGAGTCACTTCTGGGTGAATGTGTATAGTGAGAATGTGTATAGTGAGGCGCCCAAACCTCCCCAAACTTCGGCAGGAGGAACGGAGACCTGGGGAGGTTTGGGGAGGTTTGGGGAGGCGCCCAAACCTCCCCAAACGTCGGCAGGTCTGCGTGGAGGAACGGAGACCTGCCGACGTTTGGGGAGGTTTGGGGAGGTGCGCGCGTACCTCCCCAAACCTCCCCAAACTTCGGCAGGTCTCCGGACGGCGGCGGCTTGGGAGAGGTGCGCGCGATCCTGGAAGTACCAAAGCCTCGGCCGCACGCAAGTCCTCGGTAAGCTCCGGGCGGTCACTTGCTTCGCATCTCCTGAGGGAAGGGGGGGCGACTGGAACGGGCGTGTTTCCTCGCCTGCTGGGCGCCGCGATTTGCCCGGGGAACGCGCGGGCCCCGAATGGCAGCGTGGAGTGAGGAAGCGGACAGCCAGGGCTTCCCCGAGAGCCGCGGCCACACAGGGTATTCCTGTGTATTCAGGCTTGCAAAATGGCGGATCGAGCCTCTGCTGGCGGCAGAGGCTTGCAGAGCGCGGATCCAGCCTCCGAGGCATGCAGAATGGCGGATCGGCTTATACTCGAGTCAACAACTTTTCCCAGTTTTTGGGGGTGAAATTGGGGGTCTCGGCTTATACTCGAGTCGGCTTATACTCCAGTATATACGGTGTATATATATATATATATATATATATATATATATATATATATATATATATATATATATATATATATATATATATATATACATACATACAGTCATGGCCGAAATTGTTGGCACCCCAGAATTTTTTTCAGAAAATCAAGTATTTCTCACAGAAAAGTACTGCAGGAACACATGTTTTGCTATACACAGGTTTATTCCCTTTGTGTTTATTGGAACACAACAAAAAAGGGAGGAAAAAAAGCAAATTGGACATAATGTCAAACAAAACTCCAAAAATGGGCTGGACAAAATTATTGGCACCCTTTCAAAATTGTGGGTAAACAAGATTGTTTCAAGCATGTGATGCTCCTTTAAACTCACCTGGGGTAAGTAATAGGTGTGGGCAATATAAAAATCACACCTGAAAGCAGATAAAAAGGAGAGAAGTTCACTTAGTCTTTGCATTGTGTGTATGTGTGTGCCACGCTAAGCATGGACAACAGAAAGAGGAGAAGAGAACTGTCTGAGGACTTGAGAACCAAAATTGTGGACAAATATCAACAATCTCAAGGTTACAAGTCCATCTCCAGAGATCTAGATTTGCCTTTGTCCACAGTGCGCAACATTATCAAGAAGTTTGCAACCCATGGCACTGTATCTAAACTCCCTGGTCGTGGACGGAAGAGAAAAATTGATGAAAGGTTGCAACGCAGGATAGTCCGGATGGTGGATAAGCAGCCCCAAACAGGTTCCAAAGGAATGCAAGCTGTCCTGCAGGCTCAGGGAGCATCAGTGTCAGCGCAAACTATCCGTCGACATTTAAATGAAATGAAACGCTATGGCAGGAGACCCAGGAGGACCCCACTGCTGACACAGAGACATAAAAAAGCAAGATTACAGTTTGCCAAAATGTACTTGAGTAAGCCAAAATCCTTCTGGGAAAACATCTTGTGGACAGATGAGACCAAGATAGAGCTTTTTGGTAAAGCACATCATTCTACTGTTTACCGAAAATGAAATGAGGCCTACAAAGAAAAGAACACAGTACCTACAGTGAAATATGGTGGAGGTTCAATGATGTTTTGGGGTTGTTTTGCTGCCTCTGGCACTGGGTGCCTTGAATGTGTGCAAGGCATCATGAAATCTGAGGATTACCAAAGGATTTTGGGTCGCACTGTAGAGCCCAGTGTCAGAAAGCTGGCTTTGCATCTGAGATCTTGGGTCTTCCACCAGGACAATGACCCCAAACATACGTCAAAAAGCACCCAGAAATGGATGGCAAGAAAGCACTGGAGAGTTCTGAAGTGGCCAGCAATGAGTCCAGATCTGAATCCCATTGAACACCTGTGGAGAGATCTTAACATTGCTGTTGGGAAAAGGCGCCCTTCCAATAAGAGAGACCTGGAGCAGTTTGCAAAGGAAGAGTGGTCCAAAATTCTGGGTGAGAGGTATAAGAAGCTTATTGATGGTTATAGGAAGCGACTGATTTCAGTTATTTTTTCCAAAGGGTGTGCAACCAAATATTAAGTTAAGGGTGCCAATAATTTTGTCCGGCCCATTTTTGGAGTTTTGTTTGACATTATGTCCAATTTGCTTTTTTCCTCCCTTTTTTGTTGTGTTCCAATACACACAAAGGGAATAAACCTGTGTATAGCAAAACATGTGTTCCTGCAATACTTTTCTGTGAGAAATACTTGATTTTCTGGAAAAATTTCTGGGGTGCCAACAATTTCGGCCATGACTGTATATATATATATATATATATATATATATATATATATATATATATATATATATATATATATATATATATATATATATATATATATATATATATATGTATGTATATGTATGTATGTATGTATGTATGTATGTATGTATGTATGTATGTATATATTGCAATATATATATAAAACAAATCTGGAAAGTTACATAGGAAGAAATAATGGAAAAATGTCAAAACCCGATGAGATATTGTTAGTGGTACAGAATTAAGAAAACAAGATTGATTCAAGGTCATGATGCAGAGTCATATTTTTTTACTTGCCACATGATTGTTCTTTTCAATAAACTGCAAAGATAATTTCTTCAAGATGCAATGATGTATTTTGGTTTGGAAAAATATGTAATAAATATATAAGAGAATGAAAAATACTGAATATAGAAGGCTATAAAATGATTCCACTTTCTCACATTGCATGTAGTAGATATATGAGAGGGCAGTTAGATATTAGCTGAAATTGAAATTTGTCTAAAATCTGAAAATCTTCCAGATAGTCCTGTGCATATCTTCTCTCCAAAAAATTCCAGTGTTCAGTTCACAGTTTTTATGATAGATACCTTATTATGCCAATTGAACTATATTAAATGAGATGTTAAACACATAGCTGCATAGCTTCCAAAGTTGACTAGACTAGTATTGCCAATGCCTTGAAAACCACCAAGTCAAAAAAAAAAGGGTGACTTAGGTTCCCATTGCTAGCCACTGTATGTAGTTGAGTTTACGCAGAGATTTGTTTTACATGGTTTTCCATTGGAGGAAGCCTTTACTTATTTATGAGATCCAGAAAGAGTTTTGTCATATGAGTTTTGCAGTGGTTGTTTTTATTCTATAGTAAAATCACTGCACGATGACATTACAGAGGATAGTTTTTGGGGAAAAAAATTACCGCACTAGTATTCCATGTAATCTGTATTTATCTTTGTAAATGACATTTTAAATGGAGGCTTCCTGTCATATGATTATGAATCAGAGTACTGACATGGCTGGATACCATTTCTCTCAGATAAGACTTAGACATGTAGTAGGTACCAAGGGCTGTTTTTCCCAAAGACAATCAGACACCAAAAGTCTGTTGAAACAGCTCTGCTGGAACACATAAGTAAATAGTGGGTTGGTGTTCCTTGAATCTATAGATGAAGGCTATTCCATGGAGAGATTTACCACACCATCGTCTTGGAGGAAAAGTATCCATGACACTTCCCAAATGAGTGTACAGGCAGGTTCATCTATAAGGAGATGAGGTCTTCTTAAGTCCTAGCTAGCCCATAGTGCTTCAACTTTGAGTTGAAGCCATCACTAATTAACCCCATTGGCAACCAGTACTATGCCTATAGAAGTGATATTATATGGCAGTAACAATTCTCACCTGCCAAGAGACAGGTTATTATTTTATTTATTTATTTTATTTAGTTACATTTATTTTCTATACTAACTATGGGTTCTGAATAATTTTCAAAGGCAGCCAGGGGGGCATTTGCCCAGGTTCGCCTGGTGCGCCAGTTGCGCCCCTATCTGGACCGAGATGCCTTACGTACAGTCACTCATGCACTTGTTACCTTCAGTATAGATTACTGTAACGCTCTCTACATGGGGCTGCCCTTGAAGACCACCAGGAGGCTTCAGCTGGTGCAGAATGCGGCCGCGCGGGTTGTGATGGGAGCATCCCGATACTCCCATATTACACCCCTCCTGCATGAGCTGCATTGGTTGCCGGTTGTCCTCCGGGTGAGGTTCAAGGTGCTGGTTCTTACCTATAAATCCCTACATGGCTTAATCCGGGATACTTACAGGACTGTCTGCTGCCAGGAACGACTTCCCTCCGCCCTGTGCGCTCACACAGAGAGGGTCTCCTCAGGGTGCCGTCGGCTAGACAGTGTTGGCTGGTGAACCCCAGGGGGAGGGCCTTCTCTGTTGGGGCACCTGCCCTTTGGAATCAGCTCCCCCGAGAACTTTGGATGTCCCCAGATCTCCGGTCCTTTCGTCACGACCTAAAGACGTATCTTTTCCAACTGGCCGACCTGGACTGAGGATGGGATTTTTTAATATTGTTTTAATCTTATTGGTTTTAGTAATTAATTATGGGGCTTTGTAATTTAATTCTTTTTTAATATTTGTATTACTGTTTTTATAGCTGTTTTATTGTTGTGAGCCGCCCTGAGTCCTTCGGGAGATAGGGCAGCATATAAGTCCCATAAATAAATAAATAAATAAATAAATAAATAAATAAATAAATAAATAAATAAATAAATAAATAAATAAATAAATAAATAAATAAATAAATAAATAAAGTCAAGTAGATTGCAGTAATCCAGTCTAGAGGTGACAAGGAGATGGATTATTGCCATCAAGGCTTCCTGCTCTGAATTATGCTGCAACTGGGTTGACAGATCCAGCAGTGGCTTTAAGTCCAAGAAAAAACAACAACCCATCATTGACCAATACCAACATGTAGAGTACTTTCTCATAGGGCAACAAATGCATTTGATAAACCTCTCTTATAGTTTTAACATTAGGAATTTCAGGAATGAATGATAACTTTCTCCCAAAATTCCCCCTACATCTATTTTTTTCTATCAGGTGTTTGTCACTGGCGTGATGGTATTTGGAAATGACCTTGGAAGACAGGAAGAAGATCTGCAGTATAGCAACCTAACACCTAGCAGCACGATGGGTGGCAAAGAAAGTCTAAAAAATTAAACTATAGGAGAAAGACTTTTATTCTTGCAAGATTCTGTTTAATGTAATTTTACAATACAGTATAGTGCTGATATTCCAGGTTGTGCTTCTTGTCTGGATTATCTCAAAGGGCTAACATCAGCTAGATTTTTCTCAGTGCAACCTGATCTACTTGTGGCTTCCTTTATGAAGGAGCTCACTTGTCAAGGTAACGTCCATCGTTCCACATCAAAATCTGCATATATATATATTTTTTGAATCCTCATCTCATTATTTTCCTTAGAAGGATAATACATAATGGACACCCAGTGGTACTGTATTTAACTTGGATGCAGTTAAGAAAGCCATTAAATTTGTTCCCTTGAATTTCTGTGCACACAAGGATGCTTTAAATCTATAGTGGATCTCCAAATGCCTTTCTCTTGCTTCAGTTTGCTTTGAACAACTTGCATCCTTTAGCTGCTGCAATCCTATTAGAGATGGAATTTCAATTATACCTCTTAAATTGAATTTGCCTTCCCATAATAAGCCTAATTTGTTTTTTTCTAAGAATACTATGGGAAGAAAACTTGCACAGGTATATTAGACCCAGTTTAGGAGCCGTGGTGGCATAGTTGTTAGAATCCAGTATTGCAAGATAATTCTGCCCATAGCCAAGAGTTCGATCCTGACCGACTCTAGAGATTGACTCAGCCTTCCATCCTTCTAAGGACAGTAAAATGAGGAGCCAGATTGTTGGGGGAGATATGCTGATATTTGTAAACTGCTCAGAGAGAACTGTACAGCACTATGGAGCAGTATATAAGTTTAAGAGATATTGCTATTGCTATTATTGCTGTAATGTTTAGAATATGATGAGTAATTTAAAAGCTGCACTTTTTTAACAGGTCAAGGTTCAAGGACTGCAGGAAATGGGAAGCTTTCCAAAGATTAACGGGATGACATCACATACAAGGGTAGAAATAGAATTTTGCAGATAGTTGCAGATGGTGATAAGATTCTCCTCTGTGTATATGTGTATGAAAGAGAGATCTATTTTAAGTCTCACAGATTTCACTTATTTTCTACATCAGAATGATGGTATATTTCTGGCATAATTTCATCACAATGGTCACTGAGCAATAGACCCACACAGAGAGTTTGAGACAATTGGTTGCCCATCCAGTCTGGTTCTGAATTATATGAGAAGTCTACTTGAGAAATGTGATATTGTGCTGGGGACAAATTTATTGCATATTGCATCTGCAGAGCACCAGGAGGAAAAAGAAGAGGAAGCGGAGGCCAGCATCTAACGTCTAAGAATAGATATGTGTAAAAACAAACAATTTCTTGAATATTGAGAGATCATTGCTTGTCAGAGAAAAAGTACAGCACTTGGAACCTCTCATGCTATTGATCTATTAGTCCCACTCCAGTATCAGAGGACATTATCTGGTCTAATAAAAATTACCTTGAATATAGTTATTTCATTTCACTGGCATAATAATATTGATTCATCTCTTGGGAAAGATTAGTGCGTCTGCCACAACATAAAACTAACATCAATATCTGTAATGGTGTGTGGAAATGAACTTGGGAAATTGGGCCCAGAAAATCTGCCAAGAGAACGGTCAGATAAGAGACAGCATAGCCTGCAGCTACAATAATGAGCAGGGCAAAGTCCCTAATTTCTGGGGGTGAAAAGGACACAGAATTGTGCTTTCAGACTTCCAAGATTTTGTTAATGGAACCTTACCAAAAAAATAAAAATAAAAAAAAATCAGAATTAGCTCATCTGAGTGTGTTTCCTATATGGTCTACTTGGTGAGATTGATGATACCTGGTAAACTTGAAATTACTAAGCTTAACTGTCATACCTAGAGCTCCAGAAAGAAAGATAGTGACAGAGATAATGTAAATTCTTGCCTGTTGTTCATCCTTCTCCGCCTTGCGTCTGCCTAACTTGCGCTTCCTTCTGCCACTTTAATAAATGAACATCAGTATGCATTTTGCATAGCTGAACTGAGTGGCATGTGCACTTGCTCTGATCTGAGCGTAAAAATTTACAGGGAACGTGCTGGGTGCAAATGGCTGCTGCTGGTAAAAATAAAAATTAAAAAAAAAATTCCCGCAGTAATTTTTCAGCAAAAACAACAACGAAAGAAAAATATGCAGAGCGCAGCTTCTTGAGTTCTTGTCGGGTTTTTTTTATTATTATTATTTTTATCAGCAGTAGCCATTGGAAACACCTGGATATTTTGCTTTGTGCAGATCACCTTCACCTCAGAAAGGGTGCTTTATGGCCTATACCAGGGGTAGGCAACCTCGGCTCTTTTATGACTCATGGACTTCAACTCCCAGAATTCCTGAGTCAGCATAGCTGACTCAGGAATTCTGGGAGTTGAAGTCCATGAGTCATAAAAGAGCCGAGGTTGCCTACCCCTGGCCTATACAGCAGTTCCAACTATCATAAATATCACACTGTGCCCATGTGATAATATCAGCTGCTTATTATATCTGGGTGTGTTTCTGCTTCCCTCCCCAAAGGTTCTGGATTGTGGGGGGGGGGCTGTGTATTGAGAAGCACATGGCAGACTGTCTATACTCCATTCTGGATCTTGTTAGCAGGTGGAGGAGGGCTTAGAAAAGCCATTGATTCTGAGTTCTGCCCAATAATGTCTCCAAGGGAGAGGCATTGGAGGGATTTGGCGAAACCCAGACCCTTTTGAACCCAATTGTTTCATTTTTTTCCCCTTTTACTAATTTCTTCCCCACAGCAAAATTGGTCCCATTATGTTCAGTTTGGGGAAACTTTTTCTGTGGATGAATCTTGATGGACGGACAAACAGAATTCTGAACTCATTTATATTTTTACCTTGAGCAAGAGTTGGACTTGATAACCTAACTGGCCCCATCTAACTCTATGTTTCTATGATTATGTTGGCTTAAAAGTTCCTGGCTCCTTATTTTATCTTTAACATTCTCCACAAACAGACTGACAGAATTCTTATGATCGACATGCAGGCTAAATGTCATCAGCTAACGACTTCAAAAATGTGTAGCATCCTATAAGATGACATAAGTGTTGCCATTTACTTCAACCTTGGTGTTAAATATCCTGATAACTCACTCATGCTTTTATTGGCCAAAATTTGTGAACTCTGTGAAGGCTTCTATGTGCTGCATCAGAGTTAATGGTAACAGTGTGACAGAACTGGTGTACACCACTTATTTCATTTTTATTTTGACAATCAATACAGGAGTAACACCTCCTTCTGGTAGCTGAGAAGCAACACACATTTTGAACTTCCTTTCTTTAAAAAGGTGCAAAGGTGTAAAAAGGTTCTCCTCAGGCCTCTAAGAAGTGCAAATAAGCACATGATAGTCATCTGGAAATTAGACTTGAGAAGATTTTATACATACACACATGCACGCACACACACACACACACACACACACTCCTATAATAATTAGGAAAGGGGAAGGAAATTATAGGAATGTATATGTCTGAGAAAGAAAAAGAATAGGTGCGTGAATATTCCTTGGAATTCAAGGAGATGACTTTGCATGCTTGTTAATATGATAATTATGGCTATAATACTAAAAATTAAAGGGGAAATATGAATAGTTCCCAGGTAAATTTAGATTATTAGCCGGCTGCCAGCAAAGAAAAAACCCATTTATTTAGTCAGTGCTAAAACCTAAAGGGACGCGGTGGCTCAGTGGGCTAGGACGCTGAGCTTGTTGATCAGAAGGTCGGCAGTTTGGCGGGTCGAATCCCGAGTGCCGCGTAACAGAGTGAGCGCCTGTTACTCGTCCCAGCTTCTGCCAACCTAGCAGTTCGAAAGCACGTAAAAATGCAAGTAGAAAAATAGGGACCACTACGGTGGGAAGGTAACAGCGTTCCGTGCGCCTTTGGTGTCTAGTCATGCCGGCCACATGACCACGGAGACGTCCTCGGACAAGCGCTGGCTCTTCGGCTTTGAAACGGAGATGAGCACCAGCCCCTAGAGTCGGAAACGACTAGCACGCATGTGCGGGGGAACCTTTACCTTTACCTTTAAAACCTATAGTTGAGAAAGAAAAAAAAATCATTGATTTATGACCTCAATTGAGCCCAACATTTCTGTTGCTAAGTGAGTTTTGCCCCATTATACGACCTTTTTCCCCACAGTTGTTAAATGAATCACTGCAGTTGTTAAGTTAGTAACATGTTGGTTAAGTGAATCTGGCTTCCCCATTGATTGTCGGAAGGTCACAAAAGCGATCCTATGATCCCGGGACACAGCAACTGTCATAAGTATGAGTCGGTTGCCAAGCATCTGAATTTTGATCACATGACCATGGGGATGCTGCAACTCTTGTAAATGTGAAAAATGGTCATAAGTCAGTTTTTTCAATGACATTGTAACTTTGAACGGTCACTAAATGAACTCTTGCAACTCGAGGACTACCTGTATTGTGAGAAAACAACGAATCACTGGTGTCATTCTGGAATATGCCTGGATTATTTAAAAGGGGACTCGAATCACATGGTAGGTTAGATGCATGCCTTGTAGTCCAAGTTAAGCTATTTTGGTAGTGCATCCTTCTGTAGGATTGCAAGTTTTCCCTGAATAAAAATTAAGCAGTCACAAATTAAAGTTAAGAGATGGTGGTTAAGAATTCACAGCAGTTGCATTTGGAAGGCGCAGATGCCAAGACCCCTGTAAGATACAGAAATTTAACCAATAGGATCTAGTGAAACAGGAATGGCCCTGGATGATTAAGGCCGAAGGAAAGACAATGCTTCCTTTAGGTGTGGATCAAATGACTGCTGTTATTCCAACTGTTGTTTTCATGAAGCCTCTGTAATCTTCTTTTACAAAAATAATTGGGGACTATTGATTTCTGTGGAAGTTGTGCCATACAAATGAACAATCTCAATGGTTTTCCTGGTTTCATTTTCTGGGAATCTTAAGAATTTTATGGACCTTATGTGATATAACTGTCAACGCTGCTAACATTGGATGTTTTTGTATTGACAACAGTTGGAGGTGTAGCCATTTTCTTCTTTTCGCTTTTAGAGTTAGATGATGATGGGGAGGGGGGAATGTGCATGAGAGTCCAGCTAGACATAATAATACTGAACCTAGTGTGAGAACCAAGGTTGTTGAAATAAGAGACGATAAAGAATTGGCGGGCTGGAGGACTGGAGGGGAAGCCCACCTTTCAAACTAATTTGGGGATGTGATTTATAACTGTTAATTGGATGAGAGAATTGTGCTTTGATACTATGTGCTCAGGGGAGGGGAATTCAGATTTTGGCTTCAATTATGTTAGTGCCAATGTTATGCTACTCGAATAAAGATTCTTTAAGGTAAACAATGCCTTGAAGTTCTTTGAAGAGTTCCATTTGTCGGAACCATGACAATAACCTTTAATTACACACATAAAGGCTCAATCTACAAACCACTCTGATGACAATTCCCTTTCCAGACCTGGTTCCAATAAATATCAACTTCTTGCTATTTAGAAAACTCATTCTTGGCTCCTTTGGGCTAATAGGAGAAGATACAGATCTTCTAATAGGAGAAGGAGAAGATTTCCACTTGTAACTTATGCCTTCTTCCCCTGAAAACCCTTAATTCACACGTTATGGGCTTGTATCTCTTAAGACACATTGCCTTGGGTTATCCAGATCGATAGTTCTACTTACAACAAATTTATTTTATACAGTTTAAATTCCACCAAATTCTTACCATGGAGATAGGCACGATTACACATTGGACATTTTTCTTTCAAAATTTTTATTTTACGAAAGCACCAATCTCCTTTTGGAATGAGAGGAACATAAAAGTAATAGTTGTATTCTTCTACCTCAGGGATCATAACCAGATCTTGACATTCTAGGTATAATTCGGGCTCACTGACAAGATTATGCTAATTCATGTGTTTGTGTCATCGATTTCTTTATGAACTGAATCTTTTCATGTAAAAAGAGTGCATCCGATAATCCTAATTAAATTGGTCTTGGAAATATTATTATTTCATTCATTCAAGAATTTAAAATTCATTACGCCAGGTCATCTATTCATTTGGGAAACAGCCACCCATGAGGCTTTCCTTTGCAATACTGCAGAAGAGAAGGAATGCCCTTTGATCTGTGAGTGTCTCATTTCCTGTGTACTTGGGTTTTGGGTTTTGAAAGGAAGGGATAGAAATGCAATGGGTTTGTCATATTCCAGAGGGACAGCATTCTTAAACAGAGTTCTGTGGGAAAGTTGTCATTGTATTAGTACAGTGTGCTTGAGATTGTCCTCTCCCCCATCACTTTTCTTTTTTGTAGGCACTGAAAATTCCCACAGCCAAATTCCGGCTTTTCATGGAAAAAGACTAATGTCCCTAATGTAAACAATCACACATTTTTCAGTTTAAACAAAACAAAGTTGAAGCAAAACCAGTGAGCCTTTCATTCCATCACTCCTCTATGCCAGAACAAGGAGAAACTGAGGTGGATGATGAGATGTGGGTGAAGGAGAGGCAACCACTTTCTTTCCTAAGGTCGATGAAAATTTTTAGTATGATTCTTATTGATCAGGAAAATTCACTTCAAATGTATCGATTTGGTAGTAAGCAGTTCTTCCTTTGCAGGAGGCCAGCTTAAAGGCCATAGAAAGGGGCATAAAGGCCACTCCACTGATGAAGAGAAATAATAATAATAATAATAATAATAATAATAATAATAATAATAATAATAATAATAATAATAATAAGAAGAAGAAGAAGAAGAAGAAGAAGAAGAAGAAGAAGAAGAAGAAGAAGAAGAAGAAGAAGAAGAAGAAGAAGAAGAAGAAGAAGAAGAAGAAGTTGGAAGGGACCTTGGAGGTCATCTAGTCCAACCCCCTGCTCAGGCAGGAAACCCTATACCATTCCAGACAAATGGCTGTTCAGTCTCCTCTTAAAAACTTCCAGTGTTTGAGCATTCACCACTTCTGGAGTCAGGTTGTTCCACTGGTTAATTGCTCTAACTGTCAGGAAGTTTCTCCTTAGTTCTAGGTTGCTTCTCTCCTTGACTAGTTTCCATCTATGAACTATGAGTGAGACAACATTGTGCCATGTGGCATCTACATATCCTGGCAGGATTCTTCTGGTGGGTGGGAATCAGGAACTTCCATTTTGGGGATGACCAGCCATCTGCTAGATGCAACACCTATGGTTAACATAAGGCCACATCTAGTAAGTCCCTTCAGTCTATAATCAGTGGTACAGGAGGCCCTCCATCTCCAATATGAGCTTAATCCAGAGACATTGCAAAGAAACCATGTTGTAAATGCTCATGCTTGCTTAGTCAATTCAGATACAGGTTGTTGTTAGTTATGAAGTCGTGTCCGACCCATCGCGACCCCATGGACAACGTTCCTCCAGGCCTTCCTGTCCTCTACCATCTTCTGGAGTCCATTTAAGCTCACGCCTACTGCTTCAGTGACTCCATCCAGCCACCTCATTCTCTGTTGTCCCTCTCTTCTATTGCCCTCAATCTTTCCCAGCATTAGGCTCTTCTCCAGTGAGTCCTTCCTTCTCATCAGGTGGCCAAAGTATTTGAGGTTTAGCTTCAGGATCTGGCCTTCTAAAGAGCGGTCACAGATACAGGTCCCCACTCATTTTTTTGGTAGGTTTGCTCATCTCCCAAGAGAAATTGCCGTAACAGGACAACCTGTTTCCTGGGGAAATAAAAACCCACTGGAACTTGGGCGGGCTGGCGGGTGGGTGAATAGAAACTCCATGGAACAACAGGGAGCTTGTGCACTGACTGTATCACACATTAACATCTTGATATATTCCCTCCTGCTATCTTGTTTTTAGTCATGTTTAATTATTTTTAATCTGTTTTTTTTAAAGAATGCTTAATTGTTGGTTTGCTGTATGCCACCCAGGGCCACTTTTGTGTGTGAAATATAAGTGGACTTACATACATACATACTACTGGACTCTGCCAGAAAAACAGTAACTTTTTTTTTAGTTAGAAGCATGGCTTACAACCCAGAGCACACGTATGCATCCTGCCCCTAGCAAACGTGCCTTTCACATTACCTTACACAGGGTCCAGTCACTTGTGCTTCTGGCACTCTCAACTGCAATGGTATTACATTAGGAGTAAAGTACTGCGGGGTGTAGGACAAGCCACTGTAGGGTTTGCTTCTTTTGTAATAGATTGCAAGAGAAGAAGCTTGCTGTTGCTTTGTTGAATTCCAGCAAGTGTTTTGGTAAGTGCGTCAACAAAACAAACGAATGTCAAATTAGATGGTCATAAGATGGATTTGAAGGCTGTCCCAGTCCAGGAATTTGGATCTCAAATGAACACACAGAGAATTGCCATGTTGGCGGGGGGGGGGATCAGGGGGAGGAAAGGGGAAGAGGTTTGCCCAGCTCCATTATCAGTAGCTGGATTTCCATCCATAGGTATGTCAAACCTAATCAGGGTTTTTACTTACAGCTGCCAGAGCTATCATAAAAGGTAAAGGTAAAGGTTCCCCCACATATGTGTGGTAGTCGTTTCCAACTCTAGGGGCCGGTGGTCATCTCCGTTTCAAAGCCGAAGAGCCAGCGCTTGTCCGAGGACGTCTCCGTGGTCATGTGGCTGGCATGACTAGATGCCAAAGGCACACGGAACGCTGTTACCTTCCCACCGTAGTGGTCCCTATTTTTCTACTTGCATTTTTACATGCTTTCGAACTGCTAGGTTGGCAGAAGCTGGGACGAGTAACAGGCGCTCACTCTGTTACGCGGCACTCGGGATTCGACCCGCCAAACTGCCGATCTTCTGATCAACAAGCTCAGCGTCCTAACCCACTGAGCCACCACGTCCCAGAGCTATCATAGCTAGGTCCTAAAAATCTGGATGGTGCGGACAGCTTATGCACGTTCAGGAGCAGATCTTGTTGTTTTAAATACAATTAGTGATATTTTAATATAAATAAAGTTTCAGTGCATGTCATTATTATAGTTTAAATATAATTATTTACTTCAATTAAACTTTAATATTAGCACAGTTATACGCGGTAGGGCTGTGTGCCCACTTGGAAGATACGCAAACCCAGCACATTTCAGGCTTCAGTGAGAGTCTGTAGAACAATCTTTCCTCTTTAAAGGATCGATTCATTCAAGTAGGGCGATGTAATTGCTAAAGCAGCAGAAGACTTAAAACCGACAGGCTGCTTTTAATGAAGAGAAGAGGACTGCATATGGAAGTTCTACAACACTACTTCTCAACCCCTTTCAAAGTATGCCCAGCCTTAATATATGGTTGTCTAAAGAAGACTTTTTTGAGGCTCTTGAAGTGTAGCTTTTAAAATTACATATTTTTAACACTGAAACCTGTTCCCATAGTTGTCTTTTTTAAAAAAATCAGCTTCTACAAAGAGGCCAAGATAGTGAAGCTCTCTGAACCACAGCAGCATTTTCCACCCTGTAGAGACAACACCCATGTTTTCATCTGCAAAAATACAGTTACAATTTTCAACTTCCTTCCTGTTGACATCGATTATCTGAAGAAAATAGTGCTTGTAACAATTAGCTTTCCTAGTACTTTCTGGATGTCTTGTACACAAAATAGCTGCTGTTGGGAAAACCCTTTTCAGCATTCTTATAACTTGCCAAAAAGCAATCAACGTGGAGCTTTTAAACCAGAACTGAAGTCAAACAATACACTATAAAGTTCAGTGGAAGTGCTACAGATATCAGTAGTGTTCAATCTCCTTATATGGACATTTCACAATGGATCATCCAGCCAGTTTTGCCAGTAGTCATGGAATCCTAAAAGCTGTAATCCCAGCACAACTGGAGGACACTGGGTTGGGAAGCCTGCAAATTCAACAATAATTATCATGGCATAATAATAATAATAATATTAATATTAATAATAATAATAATAATAACAACAACAACAACACCTAATCTGTAATATACATCTAATCTGTAGTATTTGACTGTGGTTAATGCAATCTCAATGCTTAAATGGAAGCTCATGCCAGATAATGTATTGATTATATTTTGATTTTTAGCCAACGGTACTGCTTTCATTCTATTTATATATCAGAGATCTTTCCCCAATTCCTGCAATGACTTTACCGCAAGTAAACAAAGAACAGAACAAGGGAAATAACTGACTTCCTGCCACCCGTTCATGAACTGAAGAAATAGAAATAACAGTACTATGCTCTCTTTCTTACAGAAGCAGAATTGATACTGCCAGTTCTTTGATTATTCCTCCACTCTTGAAAACATTGTGTCTTACAGCACCACTGAGCATAACAGTAATAGGGACAAGCTTTGCATCACTATCGTTGCAGAGATGCAAAGCTTGTCTTCATCGCTGTTATTTTAGCACCTTATGCCACAAATTGTTGGGGAGACCTGGACAGACTCCCGAAACTCTCTGTGCCCTGAATCCAGACTTAGCAGTAGCACCCAAGGATCATGTTATCTTCATCCTACGTATATGTACTTATACACCGACAAGAGTTCTGACTATATAGCACAGCTGGCAATTGGGAAGCTTTTGTGGGGCAAGGGAAGCTGCATGTTGTTAAACCAGTTTTGCGGCACACAGTTTGGGTTTTCTACCGTTCTGTTCTGTTGCTGTTTCTTTCTGCCTTATATTCCTTTCTCTTTTCTGGATTCTTGCTTGAAGGTACTGGGATGCCTTGAAGACTTCTTTCTTCAGAAAGCACTTTGCACCACACAGTCAACGTTCCTGGTTGTTGTTTTTTTGTTTTTTGTTTTTTTTTTCCTTTTCCACCCCACAAAAGAAACTACGCTAGTAAAGATTTCTGTAACTTCAAGTAACTTGGCTCTTATCTTCATCCGGATGACAAGAAACGTGAGAGCAAATGTGATGACAACAGTCTGGCACCTCCATTGCAAATGAACATAAAACCAAATTACTCTCTTAGGGAAGGCTTTTACTATCTTGTGAAGAAAGCAAACTTCTTTCAACATTAAAATAATAATAAACATGTTTGTGTTGTTTTATTTAATTACCTTGTGTTTAAGCAAAAATGTGCTGTTTTTAGACTTATGTTTAATTATGTAGTGCACTTTATCTTAACAAGATAATGACAAGACCACTAAAGTTAGTGCCTGGTTATATACTTAATATGGCTTTCCAAGGATTGCCTGATCATAAAGTTGCTTGCTAAGCATGCAAATAAGATGGAATTTAACATGTTATGATGACACAATGGCCCTCCATATCTGCAGGAATTATGAAAGCAAGGGCTGTTTTCCCTGGTCTTTTATTTTATTTATTTATTTCAGAAAGCTGAAAGGTTGATATAAAGAGAAGGGATATTGTAGGGGGAGGGAATAATACTTTTTCAAGAAAGCTAAAGATTGATTTAACGCAAACCTAACAATTTTAAGGAACAATCTTCTGGGTCACTAACATTAATATTATCATAATATTCTTTCCATTTTCTCTCAAGCCGTGGTAATGTAAAAAAGATCAAAATTCTTACATTTCTTTCATGACTAATCTGACGGACAGCTTAATTTCTAAGTCAAGCTTACTTCTCACAAGCTTGCTTGAGCTGAATTGCTTTCAGCTGATAGCAATCATAGGGGGGAAAAATAGCACATACAAATAAAGAATGAAAATCCTTTTAGTTTTCAGTTATATGCCCTTGGAATTGCCCATGTTCCACATTCAAGATTCTAGAGCTGATTTTAATGAATTTCAACTCCCAGTAAGCCCCACACTGACCATGTTTTATAGCATTACAGGGAATCAGTAGCCTCTGGGGCTTATTTTAGAGCAGGGGTGTCAAACTCAATTTCATTGAGGGCCACATCAGCATTGCGGTTGCCCTCAAGGGGCTGGGTGGGTATGGCCAGGGTGGGCGTGGCCTACTGGGTGGGCGTGGCCAGAGTGTGTATGGCCTACTTGGTGGGCGTGGCCAGCTCTACATCGTTGGCATCAAGGGTGCCTAGGGGGGCCCGGGCAGGAGTGGGACAGATCTGAGGATCTCTGGCAGAAGGAGGGTCTCTGGGCCAGGGCCAAGGCAGTGGGGGCTGTTCCCTCACGGTTTCCAGGATGGCTTCGCGGGCCGCATGAAACCACTTCGCGGGCCGGATCCAGCCCCCGGGCCTTGTGTTTGACATGTCTGTTTTAGAGAATAGCCTGCAATTCACTAGCCTATGTAGATTGATGCACATTGGGAACAATCAGATTGAGAAAGCCACTGAAGATCTTCCTATTGGTTTTCCTTATTACAGGTTTATTACTTCTCTTTTAAAGATTGTGGTTTTAAAATTGTTTAATATTCTAGCTGGGTGGGACTATTTGTTTTGTGGTCGGCATAGTGTGTTGTCAAATATCTCAAGTCAGACCAGGTGGTTAGAAAAGGACCTACATACATAATACATAAGCTTACTCTATTGCCCAGACAGAAGAACCCATGTTCTCCCAGACCCAGTGCTTTTTTTGTAAAAGAAAAAGGTGCCGGAACTCACACATGTCATACAACCCACCTTGCCTACCCTACAAGGTTCCATCCAAAAAAGGTGCTGGAACTCCGTTCTGAGCGTTCTATGAGAAAAAAAGCCCTGCCCAGACCATATGACTTTTTGTCCAATATTAGGCTTACAAGTTCGGTGCTACAAAAATCTGAATGATAGCAAGAAAACTCTAACTTTTTGCAGTCATCTAAAACTCATTCAGATTAGTTCAGCTCAGAACTGCTAATGTGTCTGGAAATGTTGAACTGACCTATGAGTTGTTACTACTGTGATGGAAATTCCAATAGTTCACATTTTATGAAAGCCGAAATAATGTGATCTACTTCCTGAGTAGAAGATAAGATTGAGGAGGGATTGGAAATTTGCAGCAACTTTCTTAAAGTTTGTCGGGAAAAAGTGTCATTTTTCTATCCTCAGAATATATTTAGCATTTGAATAATCTCCCTGCATATTTTCTAGCCCATAGTGTTTTTCTTCTACTTAAAGTACGTTGGGAAAGAACACACCTATGAAGCTCATTATAGGAAAGCACAGAATGGAATAGTAATATTTTCACAGATGGTTGACCCTTTCGGTGACATGAGAGAAATGAGAACAGAAAGAAATTCAGTGTTTTAATATGTAGAAAACACAATCACCTCTAAGGCATCAATTTTAAAGCAAAGGAGAGGGGAAAAACAATTCACTGGAGAAAAATTTATTTGGATTATTTCTGTAACTTACTCTGGGCTGGGTTTAAATAGTCTTACAAGTGCATTTTGATCAGCTGGTAATTAATATTACTTGACTATTATTATAAATAGTTCTTTGGTATTTTTCTGCCAAAGTTTAGAGTTCTGGTCTATTTGGGAATCCTTCTGTCAGGAGGAGGAAAAAATGATATGAAAACTTATACAACTTTTTTCTCTATTTTAATTCTATCATTTTTTTTAAGACTCAGAAATTGCAGCTAACTTTTCTTCAAAATGGGAAGTACTGTTATGAGCGCTGGGGGGAAAAATAGAGACAAGTGAGTAATTTTTGTTTCTCACTGCTAATGAATCAAGAACCACAGATGTTTCAATCTTAGGGAAAGAAAGCCAGCCCTGCGTTTAAATTAATTATGTGCTATTCTGGATAGACTCCAAGTTTCTGAACTGACTGCAACTTTAAAACATGCTACATATCTGAGTTTCAAACTTAGTTTACTTAACAAGATATATACTGTGTTTTATTAGACTGTATTGCTATGTACAGCTCATACATACATCACATTCAGCAGTTTTCTTCTGAAGTGTTTGTAGCAATCTTTCTGATTTTTATGGTCAAACCTAATTAAAAATGTAGCTGAAATTATGAATTACAGTGTTACCCGTGGCACACTCCAAAAAGTCACATAGACAACAAAAACAACCTTTTCAAACCTACTGAAAATGGGAGTGTTTATGGACAGTTTTCTGTAGGATCTGGCAAGTTGGTCTCTTTAGCACAGGGGTGGGCAAATATGGTCCCTTTGCCACCTGTGGACTTCAACTCCCAGAATTCCTGAACCAGCATGGAATTCTGGGAGCCACCCAGGGGCAAAAGTAAAACCTATAGCCAGCAATGTTCTAACAGCATGGTCAAAAAAAATCAAGATGATTGCCACAACAATGCAATCAAAGATCTGCCTGTTATTTTTTTAAAAACCCTCCAAGGTAAAGTTACAATCATACCATAGTGATTGCCAACTTGATTTTTTTGACATACCCTGAGGGCAATCTGCCTAGAGCTAGCTCTGTACTTCAACCTACATATATAATTGTCAGCATGTTGTCAGATGAAAAACACAAATCAAAGTTCATCCTTAAAACAACCAAAAATCTAGAAAATAGGTGGGAAGTACAATGGACTCTAGATTTGCCTCTTTTCCTTATATAATATATACTCTTGAATCAGATGAAATTAAGATGATTGCCTCATATAACTTGATAGAAAAATATTCTAGATTTTGGCTGAGCGATATGATTTTTGCAGAATCATAGCTCCGTGACATAGAGCATCTTACCTTTCATACTGAAGTACCTCACATTCCTAAAAAGGAATGTGGCAATTTTATAAATAAATTCATGGCTTTATATTCCATCTATTATTCTTCTAAAAGAATCTAGAATCGATGGCCCTGAACACATTTTATGGGATTTGCAATATGCATTGAACAAAGGAATGTTTTTTTTTTCCAGACCGGAATCTTTGTGTTTTTAAAAATAACTTTATGAGAGGAGAAAAATGTCTCTATAGCCACACTCTTTACATCATAATTCATTATACATGCTACTAATGAGCATTTTTTTCTGCACTGTAACACTCCCAATATATCATCTTTTCTCTTGGAAGAATTGCTTTATCTCCCTGATCATTTTAATTGCCTTTTTCTACACCTTTTCCAGTTATATCCCTCCTGAAATGCTACCACCAAAGCTGTATTTGAAGGCTTGGCAATTTTTTCCAGGCATGGATGCTTCTGCAAAGTTTCAGGCAATAGCAGAAGCTGGGAGCCTTTGTCAGGACAGAATGCATGTGTGAAAGGCCCTGTTATGTGGGCACCGACAGATTGGCTGGGATTTGTATTTAATTTCCTCTCTTTTTTCTATTGAATTTTAACTGTTTTAATTTTAATAGTCAAGATGGGCAAATTTACAAAATAAATAATAAATAAATAACCAAATGTCCCCAAAAGAGCCAAACATCTTGACGGTTCACGGTATCTTGTGATAGTTTAGCTATTTCGTATGTGCATTTGTTTTATAAAATGTATATACTGATTTAATTTGTCACAGAGATACGTTTGTGTCAAACCTCACATCAGGTTATATGCAAGAAGATTAAAATGCTCTAAAATGTCATTGTTAAGAGGCACTTGCCTGAGGTCTCGGCATTTTTACATGAAATTTTGTGAGATTTCATATAGAATTATTATAATCTCATGACATGTGAGTGAAAAAATTGATTTTAGCTGGCTTAGGGCTGCACTTTAGAATGAACTAAAGGCACTTTCACTTTCAGTTCCTTTCCTAATCATCCACGGCAGGGGTGTCAAACTCAATTTAATTGAGGGCCGCATCAGCATTGCGGTTGCCCTCAAGGGGCCGGGTGGGTATGGCCAGGGTAGGTGTGGCCTACTGGGTGGGCGTGGATAGAGTGCGTATGGCCTACTGGGTGGGCGTGGCCAGCTCTACATCGTTCGCATCAAGGGTGCCTGTGGGGGCCTGGGCAGGAGTGGGACAGATCTGAGGGTGTCTGGCAGAAGGAGGGTCTCTGGGCCAGGGCCAAGGCAGTGGGGGCCGTTCCCTCACTGTTTCCAGGATGGCTTTGCGGGCCACATGATACTACTTTGCGGGCCGGATCTGGCCCCCGGGCCTTGTGTTTGACATGTCTGATCCACGGGACTGCCCTTTTTTTTGCAAAGCATCATTTTCACTAAGATCTTCACCACAATGGCAGCTATCTTCTTTGGTCTGTCCTTACCAGATCAATGCCCCAACTATGTAAATGCAGGTCTTCGCTTATCAGCCGCCTCATTTAGTGACTGTTCAAAGTTACAACAGTGCTGAAAAGTGTTATTAGTCCTTGCATTTATGACCGAGACACAAAATTGACAATCGGGCACTTAGCAACTGGTAGGCACTTACAATCACTGCCAGGTCCCTGGGCCAAGTGGTTATCATTGGTGAGCTTTGCAACTGGCTTGCAACAAGCAGAGTCGTTGGAGAATGCAGCAGTAAAATCAGAAATGGCTACCACGTGATTAACGAGCGTGATGACTCACTAAATGACTGAATGGGAAGTGATGTTGTAAGTCTGTCTCAATCACATGTTTCTCTTAGCAACTGCTCCCAGTTAGCAACAGAGTTGTTGCTTCCAATTGTGGTCGTTAAGTGAGGATTACATGCATGAAGTCTTTTGGGTCATCTATAGCACTATCCAAAGCATATTGATTTGGAACCAAATTCTGCCTCCCAGGAAGTGGGAGGTGTCCTGAAGGTTCTGCAAGGTGTGAGTTGTGCCAGCGCAGGTTGTGAACTGTGGATAATTGCCTCGTAGGCCTCTTTGAGTTTGCTTTTGTAATGTGGCAATTGAGATAGCACATCAGCTAGGACGTTTTTTCTTCCTGGTATGTATTTTAGAGTAAAATTAAAATGGTTAAAGTACTGTGCCCATCGCACTTGAGTCAACTTCCCTCCACCCAGTACGCTCCCACAGAGAGGGCCTCCTCAGGGTGCCACCGGTCAAAGAATGTCGACTGGTGGCCCCCAGGGGGAGGGCCTTCTCTGTGGGCGCGCCGGATTTATGGAACCATCTTCCAGTCAAGCTCCGGATGGCGCCTGACCTCCGCTCCTTCCGGCGCGATTTCAAAACCTACCTTTTCGAACAAGCTGGCCTGGCCTGATGGGATGGGGTTGGGTTTTATTAATCTGTTTTAACTTACTTTTTAATGTGTTTTAACTTATTCGTGGGCATTTTGTTTAATCGTTTTTAATTTTTGTATCTTGTTTTTTAATATGTATTGCCCTGTTCACCGCCCTGAGTCCTTCAGGAAAAGGGTGGTATACAAATAAAATTAATAATAATAAATAATAATAAATAATTTGTGGGGAGGTGTCCTGAAAAGAACCAGGAAATGGCAATAAATGGTCATCTTGTTACAGAACAAATATAGTTAGTTCCTTTGTTCCAGTCTCCTTTGCAGCTATCCAGGAACTGTCGGCAACAGGAAAAGAACCAAATAAGGAATCATAAAGGAACGTCTTCCTGTTCCACTAAAAGCATGTTCAGCTTGTGGTGCAGAATCTGCTTAATTACACCAAGCTCTTTGATGTGCTCCCACTCCCTAGACTTTAAACACAGACTGTTGACATTTGGACTCTGGTTCTTGCTAATGTCAGAGGCTTCTTAAACCAGCCTTTTGAAATAAACTTGTCCGTGAGCCATTTGTTTCCTCAAGATGTCAGGCAGCCTTCTTCTCTGTCAGGGAAAAAAAAAACACAACCATGCATTTTATCACTTTCCTGCTATCACAAGCAAAATATTTGACTTGATGCAGGAATTTGTCTATTACAAAATAGATGTGGAATTTTCCGATCTGGGGGGGGGAGGGGGAGAACCTTTGCAGTTGTACCTGGAAATACTAGGACACTGAAAGTTACCATGGTTCTACTTTGCTATCTTATGCAGGGGGCATCCAGTTCGGTTTAATCGGCCAGATAATAGGATATTAATTAAACCATGTCAGTCTATTATAATAATAAAGAGAAATGCTTATGACTGCAGAAACATATTATTCCATATACCGGAAGCACTGGAAATTCCAAGAGGTCTCCAGAAGGGTGGACTTCAATCTCCAGAAATTCCCAGCCAACCGAACCATTGCTGAGAATTGTAGCAGTTATATCTGAATGGTGAGCAGGGTTTGGGAAGGCTGTAATGTTGACAATATTATGTGAACCTATGTATCTTCTACAGCCCTTGGTGAGTTTTTAAAACCCCAGAGCTTAAGCGGTATGTGTGAATGCCCTTTGGGTACTGTCGGGATAGGACTTAGAGAACATTGCTTCCTTTCTTCCCCCTCTCAGACTGAGCTTAGCAGCCATGCATTTGACATTATGTTTTCTAGTGTGTTGGCCACTATTTCTCCGAAGGAGGCAAAGCTGACATCTGCTTTCCAGCTGGATTCTTCATTCTAACCTATTCTCAGTTTTTGAATTCTAAGCAACTTCAGATTTTGGCTAGGTTATAAACAGTCTCAAAGTCTGGTTGAATCTCACTTATATTCCAAAGGTATGATACTAGGTCAGGATGTGGAGTTATAAATAAATAGAATGAAGGCTATTGCTAAGCACATTGATTTGTGCTTTAGATTGTAAGCCGCCCTTAGTCTTCGGAGAAGGGCGGGATATAAATGGGATTTAAAAATAATAATAATAATAAAATAAAAATAAATGAATGCTGGAAGATTTTATTTGTTTTTATTTTTGTTAAACAGGAAGAACAGCAGGGTGGAAATTCTGCCTCTCTTGTACCAGGGGACAAACCTGGGCTAGTCACAACTCTTTACTGCCATCTCCCCATCACATTCCCTTTACTTCTTCCCCAGCCCCTGAGTGAGACAGACTTCAGTCCCCCTTAGCTGTTAAAATTGCTAAGCACATTGGTTTGTGCTTAAATTGTAAGCCGCCCTGAGTCTTCGGAGAAGGGCGGGATATAAATGGGATTTTTTAAAAAAATAGTCCTTTCCCTCTTCAGTCAGCAAGATGCAGGGACAACTGGATGGTGTGTGAAATCTGTTAGAGAAAAGAGTTTATATAACAGCTGCTCAGGGAAAGATGGCAAAATGCTAACAGGTAAAGAAGAAAAAAGGAAGCATTTAATTCCTATTTCTTCTTTAAGAAAGGGATATTTTTTTCACCCCAAATGACTGAATACATTGTCTTGAGAAGGACAGCAGGATTTGGGAATGACCAGTCTAGAGAAAAAAAGGACTGGGGGTGGGGTGGGGGACATGATAGCAGCATTCCAGTATTTGAGAGGCTGCCACTAGGAGGAGGGGGTCAATTTATTCTCAAAGCTCCAGAAGGCAAGACAAGAAACAATGGATGGAAACTGAACAAAGAGAGAAGCAACCTGGAATTAAGGAGAAACTTCCTAACGGTGAGGACAATTAACCAGTGGAACAGCTTGGCTTCAGATGCTGCAAGTGGTTCATCACTGGAGGTTTTTAAGAAGAGACTGGACAGCCACTTGTCTGAAATGATATAGAGACTCCTGCTTGAGCAGGGGGCTGGACTAGAAGACCTCCAAGGTCCCTTCCAGCTCTATTCTGATTCCACATGCTGGTGTTCTTCAAATACGTAGAAAAATGTCTATGGAGATTCTCAATCATCCACGCCATGGTTGTCCCCAAGGTGCATTTCAAAAGACAACTGGACTTTCTTGTGTTTTTTTTTCGCCCCCCTTGAAAACATTTCGCTTCTCTTCCAAGAAGCTTTTTTCAGTTCAGGACTAAAGAAGCTTCTTGGATGAGAAGCGAAACATTTTCAAGTAAAAAAACCCAAGAAAGCCCCAGTTGCCTTTTGGAAAAACACCTCTGGGACTACCGAGAAAGATGACCCAAAGGAAAAAAAAATGCCACGTTCTGCTCTCTTTGTTTCTGGAATGTAGGGCACAAAATGATGGATTCAAAGTGCAAGAGGACAGAGGATAGTTTAATGGTAGAAAGAGAAAAATTAACAGTAGCTCGGCAATAATGGAACCAGCTTTCCTACAGAGGTGGTGAATTCTGACTCCCTAGATACGTTCAAGGACAGGCTGGTGAGCCATCTGTCATAAATGCTTTCATATGGGCTTCTGTGCCAGGCTGGATGTTGGATTCAGTAACCTAACAGGTTTCTGCCAACTATGATTCCATGTAGCCAGCACCTGTGCCTGGGTGATTGCTCTGGCAAAGGGGATCCCAATATGTATTCTTCTTCTGTGGATTTGAGCAAGTGGAACTATCTTATTTACAGCTATAAAAAAATGTCGCCAAGTTTCAGGTTTCAGCTTGAGGACCGGCCGGCTGGAACAGGTTAAACTTATTAGACTGTGAGTGACTTTCCAGTTTCCTAAATTCTGTTCAATTTAAAGGTTTCTGTTGAGCATAAAAATGGTAAAAGGCCGTAATAAAAAAGACCACGTCACATTTATCTCCCTATCCACTGACTTCTTCAGCCATCTGCTCCTTTAACAACTCACACATTTGCTGAACAAAGTACAGCCAATGTTATTCAGATGCAGGGAGGGTTTCCGAGGCTACTTTTCTTATTAAGTCTTAGTAAGTAGTTTGGTTTTTTGCTTTAATCACAGCAACTTCAATCTACATCAGTCTCCCCCCAGCCCAGCTCCCTCCAGAATTCTCAGTCTCTATGATGGGAATTATAATTCAAGGCATCTGGAAAGCACAACACTGGGCAAAGCTGATACAGTATTAGATGGTACTGGAAAAAGCAAGATGAAAGTTTAATTTTGAGGATTTTTCCCCCACACACACACACTGAATAAGAAGCTACAGGTATTCCTCAACTTAGACTACAACTGGGACCAGAACTTCCATCACTAAGCAATAACAGTCATTAGGTAAATTGTGCCCAATTTTACCTTTTTTGCAGTGGTTGTTAAATGAATAAATGCAGTCATTAAGCAAATCACACAGTTGGTGAGCGAATCTGGCTTCCCCCATTGACTCTGACTGGTGGAAGCCCCCTGGAAAGGTTGCAAATGGTGATCATGTGAATCCAGGACACTGCAGCCATCATAAGTCATAAGTCACTTTTTTCAGCGCTAACATAACTTCAGTCATTAAAAGTGTAAGTCAACGACTACATGTACTGTAACAATTGAATTTAGAGAATTAGAATGCAGGGGAGAGAGTGAACAAAAGAGGCATATTATTATTATTATTATTAATCCCATTTATATCCCACCCTTCTCCAAAGACTCAGGGCGGCTTACAATCTAAAGTACAAATCAATGTGCTCAGCAATAGCCTTCATTCTATGTATATGCCTGCTTATTAGGGCTTTTGCCCCCCCAAGCGGCATTATTACAAAGTCAGCTCATTGCCCCCAACAATCTGGGTCCTCATTTTACCTACCTCGGAAGGATGGAAGGCTGAGTCAACCTTGAGCCTGGTGGGATGCGAACCTGCACTAATTGCAGGCAGCTGGTGTTACTTAAGGAGGCATTAGCCCACTGCTCTACCAAGGCTCTTATTCCCAGAACTATATAATTTATAGACCAGATAGAAGCATGGCAGGATTAGAAGGAATCAAGAATCAAAAATGGGAGACTGAAACTTTATCACACACAAGTTACCACCATTTTGTTAGCCAAGAGCAATGGAAAGTTAAGAGGATCACATTCTGGAAGTAACAAATGAAAGTGGAGGTGGGGGGGGAATGGTTAATCAGAGAAAGGTAATGTCAAACTGCATCCTTAGTGAATTTATAGCAGATGGGGACAAAGTAAAAATAATAGAAGTTTGTTTTCTTAGATTTAGGAATAGGCCGATATGGGCTATGGAGAAATAAAAAGGAAATGAATCTTTGAGATGAAGACAAAGGCATGGGAAAAAATCATGAAGGATAAGGACATTTCAGTTTCCTTCAGATTCTTGAAACATTTTTTTCAATAGTAATATGACTGTGAAAGGCGATGCAGAAAAAAAATGAGAAAAAGAAGATAGAGATTTGACTTGTGGACTTAAAGTCAATTACCGGTGTACGTGTTTCATGGAATGCAAATCTATTCTGGTCATATAAAGGATGACCTCTCTTGAGACAAGTAGGAACTCACATACTTTGGGCATGTGACTGGGTTAGGAAAAAATATGCTTGATAAAGTTGGAAGAAAGGATGGGTAATGTGGATGAAAAGAAAATAAATTAGTGGAATGTCCTTAGAAAAGCAAAAGCTTCTTACTAGTCCCAGTTTGAGATTATGAACATCTGTCCATGTCATTAGGGCATGAATATAATGGCACCTAATTAATCTATTGTTATGAAGTTGATATCTACAGTATTTAGGGATTCAATTAAAGAACAGTGATTTATGTGGGGAAAAAATGCATAAAAGACAAAGAACTGACCAAACAAGATATCTCTGGATGATGAATAAATGGTCTTCACTTAGCATACTGATTAGTGGGAATTTTTTTTTTAGCTGGCTGTGAAGTAAACTCCTTCTAGGAAAGATGGAGAAGATGAGACAGTGCTAAGGATCTAAATAAAACTTCAGAATATCTTTTTAGACATAAACGTTACACATCTACATCAGTGCTCAATCTCTACAGTATATGTTTGTCATTGATGCAAATGAATCTCCAGTGATGTCATTCAAAGAAAACTAAATCTAAAATGAGCAGCTCATAAAATTTCATAAGATCTATTGTACATGTACTATAAATTACTTAAAATTTACTCAGCTCACATTTACTATAATTTACTATATTGTCCAGAACAATAAATGAAAAATGTAGAGATCACCAAAATAATAGTGTTAAGATCTTAACCAAGAAAAAATAACAGGAAATTTGACCAGACATGTCAAATTCGAGACGTCACGTGATGTCGCGCAACGTATCAGAACTCTTTCCCCATTACTGGCAATGGGGTGGGCGCAGTTTCCTCATGACGTGCCCATCCCACAGGCCAGCAATTTGACACCCCTGTCTTAGACAAAACCCATTGCTATAGAGGAGGTGCATAAAGAATTGCATTATCGTTTTCTCTAAAATGAGCATAGTGATAATATTTAACATTTCATTTTGTGCACAAACGGAAACAACCAAACAAATATAATGGTAGACTATGGAGAATATAAAATATAAACAACATTTCTAGCTAACCCTGCTTAGCAATGGCATCCATCAAATGGGATATGAAATCATGAAGTGAATGCAGTACTACTAACGATTGTGTATGTTGCATGAAACATGCTCCAGTAAAACAAACATGAGGCACCAACGTATAGTTTGAGAGAATGACTCACAATCAAAGTTGTATGATCATATAACTTTATGCTGGCTATTACACCGTTAATTAAATCTTGTTCAAATAATCAAGTTTAGGAGCTTAATTCTAGCTGTTTTTACTTAATTGTAACTCCATCAGGAAATTATCTCCTAATGATTAAGTTTATGATGGCAGCCTTGTACATTTAAGGTTGAACCTTATTTATATTGATTAGAATTTGGCTACGATGGAATATTCATCTATATGGGAGTAAGTTTTACTGAAAGTGTGTTCCTTGGTAGTGATCATCGCTTCAACAATGTGCATGTTTTTCTGAGCAAAACTGCAGTACGAAAGATCTAAACACAACAATTAAGTTCAATTCGCATTCCTGCTTGATATAGTAATCTACCAATGTCTGAAAACTATTTGCTGCCTTAAGGAAGCATAAAGATGGCCTCTGTCACTGCAAAAAAGCAAGGAGTTTGGGGAGAGTTAAAAAATAGTATTTAAGAATCCTCATTTGTTATGACATGCATATTTTTGTTCTAATGCAAACAGTCCTTGACTTAGTACCAAAATTGAACCCAAAATTTCCATTGCTAACCAATGCGTGAGTTGCGCCCAATTTTGTGACTTTTTATGGCTGATTTGCCATGGTTGTTAAATGAATCAATGCAATTGTTAAGTTAATCACACAGTCGTTCAATGACTCCAGATTCTCCCATTGATTTGGCTTGATTTGATTTGCAAATGGTGATCACAAGAACCTGGGATGCCGCAACTGTCACAAATACTTGCAGGTTACCACAACTACTTGAATTTTGATCACGTGACCATGGGGATGCTGCAATGGTTGTAAGTTCAAGAACCGGTCATATTTTTTTCAGCACCATGGTAACTTTAAATGCTCACTAAGTGAATGGTTGTAAATCAGGGACTACCTTACTTGTGCTGATATCAGGTGTAGAAACACAATAAGCACTGGCTCACTCGAAGGGACTGTTTTCTTCAAACTAGCTAATGAACTGCAAACTGAAAGGGTCCTAGCCCAAATAAACAGGAGCCTTCAAGCCAACATACAGGCAACGTATACTTTTGAAAGTAAGCAGGAAAATGTGGTTGGAGGGTGCTTTGAGATTCAGTGGACATTCATATAGGAGGACACTGTCCATTTCTACCTTCAGGAAATGGCTGCAATCTAGTTCTAACAACGGGACAAAGAGACCTGTTCAAATCTGACCAGTATCAGGAAGGAAGGCCATCCTCTCCAAAATTCTTTGCTCTAAAAGATTTGGAAATCAAAACCTCATCATTCTCTGGTTTTGCAAATTTCCCTTAATCAACTTTCTTCAGTCTATCACTTCTCTTATTATAGAAGTTGCAGTGACTGAGTATTCTCTATTTCAGAATGTCTTGTATAGCAAGGGTCCCCAACTCCTGGTCTGTGGACCACTACCGGGCCGCGGCATGCCAGCAACCGGTCTGCACAAGCAAAGCCCCATCCACGGGATGTAGGCAGCACACAAAGCCACGCACCCTCCGGTCTGCGGAAAAACCTCTCTCCATGGAACCAGTCTATATTATCTGAAGGTATTTCCCCCACTTCCATCTCTTATATTTTTAGATTGTAGCCTGTTTGCTCCAACACAAATAATACATTCAGGAAGTATGGATCAAAGCCAATACACTACAAGACCTTGACAGGTGGAAAAATATTCAATTACCGTATATACTTGAGTATAAGCCGAATTTTTCAGCCCACTTTTTGGGCTGAAAAATTCCACTTCGGCTTATACTCCAGTCAACAAAAAAACTTACCGAGGACTTGTGCGCGGCCGAGGCTTTGGTGCTTCCGGGATCGCGCGCACCTCTCCCAAGCCACCGCCGTCCGAGACCTGCCGACGTTTGGGGAGGTTTGGGCGCCTCCCCAAACCTCCCCAAACGTCGGCAGGTCTCCGTTCCTCCTGCCGACGTTTGGGGAGTTTTGGGCACCTCCCCAAACCTCCCCAGGTCTCCGTTCCTCCGCGCAGACCTGATGACGTTTGGGGAGGCCATTTAGCTGCCATTCAAAACAACCAACACCCCAAAACTACAAATAACCTCTTTCAAATTTATGACAAATGCAGCACTCCAGTGGTCATTCACACTTACCACAGACCCTGGGGATGTTGCGCTGTCCTCCCCTGCCCGTCTTCCCCTGCAGCACTTAGGCCTGCTCCCCAGGACTCCTGGAAGCAGCTGCGAACAATTCCTTGCTAAAATGGCGGCTACTTTCAGAGCCTTCTCCGCTAATCAGCTGTCTGCCCATCAGCTGTCCATAGGGATGCTGCAAAGCTCTCCTTCTCTAGGCCTTGGACTCCCTCCTGGCTGAAGAGTAGATGAACCAAGCCAGCAAGGAGACAAAATGTTTCTGCAGCTGTTTTTCCTCTGACGTTTTTTTTTGTTTTTTTTTAAAGTAATCTCCGAAGGTTATGCCAGAAAATGGAGGACGCTGGGTCTTTGCAAGCTTTAGCTGTCCGCCTGGCTGCCTGAAGGCCGCCCTTTTCAGGCAGTCTGACAGACAGCTAAAACTTGCAAAGACCCAGCGTCCTCCATTTTCTGGCACAACTTTTAGGGATTTATTATTATTATTCCTACTACTACTATTACTACTACTACTACTTCAGGAGTAAAAAGTTGCAGAAAAAAATTCTCTCCTTACTAGCTTAGTTCCTCTACTCTTCCATCTGGAGCCAAGGTAAGATTTTAAAAAGGGATATTGGTTGGAAGGCAGAGGGAGAGTTTAGTTTTAGCATCTAAAAAAAGGGGGGGGGGAAATCAGCGAGTACATCCCAACCAGCTTTTTATGTTTTTGTTATTGAAGAAATATGGGGGAGGGGGAGGGGTTCTGGAGTGGGTTGGGGAGGGGATAATATTGTAACTTCAATAAAAATTTTCAATAAAAAAAAAGAAATATGGCTTTCTGGGGGAAGGTGGGGAGGGCGTTAAGGAAGGAAAGGGTTTTTGGAAGCTCGTCCTGAAGCTGCCTTTTGTGCAAGGGGCCTTTTCTCAAAGCCTAGAGAGGCAGCTTTGTTGCCTCCCCGTAGACAGCTGATGGGAGAACACCAAAAGCTCCAAAAGGCTAGGGAACTAGTCCCAGAACAAAACGGAGACCTGCCGTTTGGTTTGGGAGGCGCCCAAACCTCCCCAAACGTCGGCAGGTCTGCGCGGAGGAACGGGCGTGTTTCCTCGCCTGCTGGGCGCCGCGATTTGCCCGGGGAACGCGCGGGCCCCGAATGGCAGCGTGGAGTGAGGAAGCGGACAGCCAGGGCTTCCCCGAGAGCCGCGGCCACACAGGGTATTCCTGTGTATTCAGGCTTGCAAAATGGCGGATCGAGCCTCTGCTGGCGGCAGAGGCTTGCAGAGCGCGGATCCAGCCTCCGAGGCATGCAGAACGGCGGATCGGCTTATACTCGAGTCAACAACTTTTCCCAGTTTTTGGGGGTGAAATTGGGGGTCTCGGCTTATACTCGAGTCGGCTTATACTCAAGTATATACTATCTTTTTTGGGCAGAATTGCCGCAATCAAGGCACATATCCTCCCACGTTGGATTTTTTTATTTCAAACGGCCCCCGTAAACTTAGACAACAATGTTTTTAGGAAATTGGATCAAGCAATAGGGAAATTTGTTTGGCGGGGTAAAAAACCATGAATAAAAGGGAAAATGCTCCAGGAACACAAAACAAGAGGGGGCTTGGGACTTCCAAACTGGGAGTTATACTATCAAGCCTCTGCACTCCTCTGGATTAAAGATTGGGTATCCCTGTCGAGGAAACGTATATTAACTATTGAAGGCTTTGATCTTAACCAAGGATGGCACTCAACTTTATGGTCATATCAAAAAACTCCATCCAAGTACTTTACTAACCACTACATCAGGAGAATTTTGATCAGAATTTGGCAAAAGGTTAAAAAAAGAATGTATACCAAGATTCCCAAATGGGTGGTCCCATTGGAGATAACAACCCAGCCGACTGTTCACAACCTGAAAAGAAACTGGTCCTACAAGATTTTGGTGGATGAAGAAGGGAATCTGAAATCTAGAGAACAATTACAGATACAAGGTATAGATATAGACTGGGGGTTATACATTCAAATCCAAACCAGATTTTCTAAGGATAAACAGGAATATGGCATCTCCCAAACTAGTCAACCCCTCGATAAAAGTTTGGAAGGCCCCGGACTAAAATTTATTTCTGGAATGTACAATCTCCTCCTAGCTAGATATATAGATGATGAGATCGTGAAAGATACAATGATAGCCTGGGGGAGAAACATAGGGAGGTCGATCCAACTAGAGCAGACATGTCAAACACAAGGCTCGGGGGCCGGATCCGGCCCGCGAAGTGGTTTCATGCGTCCCGCGAAGCCATCCTGGAAAGAGTGAGGGAACGGCCCCCACTGCTTTGGCCCTGGCCCAGAGACCCTCCTTCTGCCAGAGACCCCCAGATCTGTCCCACTCCTGCCCAGGCCCCATAGGCACCCTTGATGCCAACGATGTGGAGCTGGCCACGCCCACCCAGTAGGCCATACGCACTCTAGCCACGCCCACCCAGTAGGCCGCGCCCACCCAGGCCATACCCACCCAGCCCCTTGAGGGCAACCGCAATGCTGATGCGGCCCTCAATGAAATTGAGTTTGACACCCCTGAACCAGAGGAATGGCAGACAATATGGTCCAGAACGATGAAAATAACATTATCTTTGGCATTCAAAGAGAACTATTTTAAAATGATTTATAGATGGTATTTGCCGCCAGCTAGAATAGCCAAAATGTTTCCAGATGCCTCTGATAAATGCTGGAAATGTAGACTGGCCAAGGGTACTTTTTTTCACCAGTGGTGGACTTGCCCTCAGAGTAAGAAATATTGGGAGAAGGTCCAAAACTGGTTAAAACAAATAACTGGTGTCATCTTCCCTCTGCTTCCAGACTCTTACCTACTTGGTATAAAGCCAAAACTAAATAATAGACAAGATTGGTATCTCTTTGTACATGTTACAACAGCTGCGAGAATAACCTTCGCTCAACAGTGGAAGGATATAAATATTCCAACGGACCAAATGTTAATTAATAAGATTCTGAATTGTGCTGAAATGGATAAACTAACTTATATGTTAAAACAGAAACAAGAATCTATGTATTACACCAACTGGGAACGATGGTATGATTGGTTAAAAAATAGAACAAACCTAGAATAGTTAATATGACACTTCATAGTAATCTTTATGACAATATTTAATAGTCAAAATAGACAACGTTAAATAAGATTTAAGATTTACCGGGATGTAATTATGTATAACTATACAGGGGACTTTAATCCCCAGTTAGTTTATATGTATGTTTGTTAAGTGTTTGCTTGTCCTTTTTCTTTTCTTTCTTAATTTGAAATGTATATACTTAGTGTGTATGTGTCTGTAAATATTTAATAAAAATTTAACAAAAAAAAGGAAGTATGGATCAAAGCCATTCAGGATGAATTTCATAACAGCTACATTTCTCAAAAAAGTAACAATGGCCATGTTGACTAGGGGAGAAAAATGCAAAATTCATAAAGGCCATTTGAAATACTATTACCCAAAATCATAGCATGCTCAGGATCATTTCTTGAGCAGGCCAGCTGGTTGGAACAGGGGAAGGAGAAACATTTCCCCCCATTTAGCCAATTACTGCTCTGTATGTTTTTCTTACAAGATTAAGAACTTGGCAAAGTTATTCCTTTGCCTGAAGCAGGGAGGATAAGGCTCAAGATTTTTATATATTCTGGACACTGTAATTACTTTTCCAACGTTTTTAATTCAAGCTGTAACCAAGATAAAATTCTAATATTTAAACAAAAACTTTGAGACAAGTCTGCAGTACATTTGCTTTCTAACTTTAGAAAAAGACTGTAAATTCTTGGCTTCTGTGTTTGCACCAAATCACGATTAATAGGCGAAGAGCCTTGTCACGGTTTTCTCACACTTCCTGTCTGGTTTTCCTTCCCCCCCACCATTAAAGTTCTAATTCCTTCCAATTAGTGTGAGAATGCACCTCAGCACACACACAAAATTATCACAGGATTTAAAAATATTTCTTCACATTAGCTGGTGGCAGAGATAATCTGCTGACATGAGGCGTTGGACGTAGCATTACACCATTTTTTCCTCATTTTATCTGGTTCCCATCAGGGAAAAGCAAATGATGCAATGTCAAAGAGTTCTGAAAACACAACAAAATAAAAAGTCTGTTTCTTAAGTAATGCAAGCATGGGGAAATACAGTCAAGGTTGCAGGCAAACTGTGATAGAGAATTTTTTGGGCTACATGGTATGTTGTAACTACATGGTTGTGGTGAAGCAACAGGACTAATCCCCCGTTGCTTTTCTTTCTTTCTTCTTCTTTTTAATGACTGTATTAGCTTTCAAAATAGAAAGATAAAATTAACAGAAACTAATAATAAACAGAAAGGAAAGAAAAGAATGAAGAGTAAAAGAAAGAAGAGTACAAGAAAGAAGACAGAAGAGCAACAAAATAAAAAATAAAGAAGCAAGGTGAAAAAAAAAGAATGACTTCAAATCTGTTTTACAGCAGATATAAACGAAACATTACATTAAGGACTTTGCCCTACGATTACAATGTAACATCCATTTTATTTGTTGTTGTTGTTGTTAGTTGCGAAGTCGTGTCCGACCCATCGTGACCCCCATGGACAATGTTCCTCCAGGCCTTCCTGTCCTCTACCATCTTCTGGAGTCCATTTAAGCTCATGCCTACTGCTTCAGTGACTCCATCCAGCCACCTCATTCTCTGTCGTCCCCTTCTTCTCTTGCCCACAACCTTTCCCAGCATTAGGCTCTTCTCCAGTGAGTCCTTCCTTCTCATTAGGTGGCCAAAGTATTTGAGTTTTAGCTTCAGGATCTGGCCTTCTAAAGGGCAGTCAGGGTTGATCTCCTCTAGGACTGACCGGTTTGATCGCCTTGCAGTCCAAGGGACTCACAGGAGTCTTCTCCAGCACCATAGTTCAAAGGCCTCAATTCTTTGGCACTCAGCCTTTCTTATGGTCCAGCTTTCACTGCCATACATTGCAACTGGGAAGACCATAGCCTTGACTATACGCACTTTTGTTGACAGGGTGATGTCTCTGCTTTTTAGTGTGCTGTTAAGATTTGCCATGGCTTTCCTCCCCAGGAGCAAGTGTCTTTTAATTTCTTGGCTACAGTCCCCATCTGCAGTAATCTTGGAGCCCAGGAAAATAAAATCTGTCACTACCTCAATTTCTTCCCCATCTATTTGCCAGGATTATTACTAATCAGCAAATCCCTACATCATAATTTCGTTTTTCCCTGTTTTGCTCAAAAAATCCAATAGGAACTATCAATTAGCATTAATCAATGTGTTTTGCCATCTCAGCCAACTCCTTCAACTTTACCAATCATCCTTCCACTGTGGGTATTAATGAATCTTTTCATCATTGGATATATACGTATATAGGAGTGTCGCTGCATTTATAAAAACAGAGTCACGTTTGACTTTTCCAAATGTTTATCCATTAACCCCATTAACAGAAAGATCTCTGGTTTCAATTGTATGTTGATCTTCACGATTTTCTAAATTAGTATATGCCTTTGAGCAGAGGTCCCCAACCTTTTGGACACTAGGGACTGCTTACGTGGAGAGAAGTTTTTTCCGTGGACCGGAGGGGGCGTGGTTTTGTGTGCTGCCTGCATTCCATGGATGGGGCTTTGCTTGTTTGTGTAGACTGGTTTCTGGCATGTTGCGGCCCTGTGCTGGTCCATGCACCGGGGATTGGGGGTCGGGGAGCCCTGCATTTGAGGACAGAATTTTTAAAGCCTTTTTAGAACTCCACCAAAATTGGTAAAAATTTCCTTCCTGATAGCTGCATTTCCGGCCCATATTTGAAGCCCCTTTATATATTTTTGACAATCTTTCTGATGATAAATGCTATCTAAATGCTAAATTTATAAAAATTATCTTTAAGACTGTAATATAAGGTGAATTTCAATGCCCTTGTCTATATGTTTTCCCATGGCTCCATTTGTATAGTATATCCAAAACTTTTAGTCCATCTTATCATAGTCTTTAACTTATTCATCTTTTGCTTTGAATCCCAACAATTTTGTGCAATTCAGCAGTATGTTTATCATTAGTACATAACTCGGTTTCAAAAGCAGTTTTATCAATTTCTTTTCTGACATTATCTTTTAGACAACTTTTAGGTTAAAAAAAACCAGATTGGTCTTGATGAGTATATTATTTTAAAACTGTTTTCAATTTATTTGACAATATCATTAGAATACTTATAATTATTATTCAGCAACAATATAGGTGTATGATTTAATTTAAGTCACATCTCTTTTTGGGAATAAGTGCAATATTACTTTCCTTCTATGATTCTGGCATCCCGTCCACTTGTAAAATATGATTTATTGTGTGCTGGAATGGTTGTAGAATTTCATCTTCAAAACATTTTATAGTAAGTCCCTGGTAATCCATCCAAGCCAGGTGCTTTACCTGGTTTAATCTTTTTATAGCTTCTGAAACTTCCATTATTGCTACAGGCCCATTCATAATCTGGCTTTGCAAGTCTGTAAGTCATGATAGATTTTTCATTTTAAGCTAATGCTCTATTTTTTTCTGGAGAAATATCCCATCCTTTGTACAAATTAGAATAGTGTGATTGAAAGGTTTTTGTATAACCATATTATCTGTTATCACCATATCACGCTCTTCAAGCTTCAAAACTGTCTTTTTCCTTCCTTAATTTATAGGCACCACTGCTCTTCTTAAAGGTTTTATGAATTTCCCTGCCTCATTGGCTGTGTTAATACACCACACAATGAACCACAAACTAGTGTATTTTAGCTTAATGTATTGAGGGAAGCCAACCCATTGTATTAGTTTGTGGTGTGGTGTGCAAACTATGCCTTAACTGTGTCAATCTTCAATTAACCATGGATATGCAATGAACACACCGCTATTCAGGAGCTCACTTTTTGACAGTTCTGGCTAAACTTCTTTTGTGGACTTTATAACAATTCGTTCATTTAGATTCTACAGCAAAGAAATCAGCTGGGACAGCAGTGCTAAAGAATCAGTGTAAGAAATAGACCTAGTAAGCTTAACATACAGAAAAGTAATCTATTCTACAGGAGTTATGGGAGGAAATAAGGGACATAAGATCCAAGCCCAGAGAATTTTTAAGGCAAGAAAAAGTATGTGCAAGGATTGGATTTTCAACATTAAACAAGAAAGGACAAAGCAACATATCTCTGTCATGAATGTCAACAAATGAGGAATATCAGAAGAAAAGGAAAATGCGAGCTCCTTTTAAAAAGATCAGAGAAATCATCAAACATATTCACAGTTGTGGTAAGAATATCCAAGAACAATATGCAAGAGATCACGCGGAAGCAAGTGAGATTAAAGAAGGATGTAGAGATTGGAGTAAAATGATTTATAAAGGCAATTAAAGATAGAAGCATTTGCAAATAGAGACCATGTTAAGACCAAGCTGGCAGGCATAGCCAACACTCCAGAAGACAGGAGGATCTGGACAGAAATATAAAAGCTTTTTAAGGTTTTATATGTTTTTGTTTTTGTATTATAATATCATAATAGTCAATCTGACTTAATATCACTTTAAAGCCAAATTACACTTACCGTGATACAAAGACAAACCTTTGCTTTTGGTAATGGCAGAGTTGTGCCTCTTATTGTTTGCTAAATTCCGCCTGTGTCAAGAGGCCTGAATAGAGAAAATTAATCTTTTGTTGACTTTTGAGAAGGCTTTCTTGCAATAAAGCTCCGGGCATAATGCTTTTCTTATGAAAGATTTCTGTTAAGCTCTGAATTTCACCAGTGAGATTAACATGACTATTCTTAATAGTCTTTTGCATATTTATTGATATAAACACCAAAATGAAAACAATACCTTTTTTTTGTGCTTGCCACACTTGGTTTTCTAATGGGAGGAGCCAGTTGTGATTGGCTTCCTGCAGTCCTTTCTTTCTTTTTTTTTAGCCTATTATACAATTTTCCGCTGCACGGATCTCCTTCTGCCATGCTGACCGCTAGCCAATCTAGCCATCTTAAAGGGTGGCTGGTGTGACAACTTTCCTAGAGGGAAAACAGAAAAACAAACAAACCACAATGGTTCTAGAGACTCTGAAAGTTCCTTGCTCCACTGGAACTGGCTAAGGTAGAGGTGGGGAACTATCTGTGCCCCCTTTTTGACTTGTGGACTTCAACTCCCAGAATTCCTGAGTCAGCATGGCTGGCTCAGGAAGTCTGGAAGTTGAAGTCCACAGATCATAAAAGGGCCATAGTTCCCCACCCCCTGGGCTAAGGGAAAGAAGCAAGCCTGATTGAATTAGAAAAGGGGTCAACACCTTTACTTGGAGGAATCGTATTGGTATTCTTTCAGCTCACTGCGACTAATCTCTGTGCTTCAAGAGCAATCAGAGTTATAATTAATGGGGTGGCTCAAGATATTTTGCTGCTCAGGGCCGTAGCCAAGATGGACTCCCAGCCCATCTTATGTAGAAAATGACCAAGCTGGCAATTCAATTTACTTTGTTATTAGCAGTAGGGTATTGTCCTCCAATGGAAGCAGTAGGCTACGTTAGCTGATCTTCAACAGATTCTGTTCTCTAAGAAGGGGAATAGTTGAAAAACTTCAAAAGACCTGCCGGGAGGTTGAGATGATGTAAGGGTATGTGGGAATGACCTTGGGAGATAGCAGGAATAGCAGAAGACTAGTCAATAGTCAGATAAGAGGCAGCTTAGCCTGCAAAAAAAAATGTAAAAAATCTCAGAAATGACCGTCCCTAGTTTCTTGGACTGTATAGGTGAGGGGATAGATGTGCTTTCTCACTTACAAGATTCCGTTAATATAACCTGACAATAAAAGTAGGACCAGTACTGCTAGTTCTAGGCCTGCTAGGCCTGCCATATTGCTTCTAGCTTGCCTACAGTTGGGAGGGGGGAGGGGAAAGCTTGGGATCCTCAGGTGCTTCCTATCAGTGTGAGAGCCAAAGCTGCTGAAGAAATATTTTGGCCAGCCGAAAGTTTCTTCTCATAACAACTGCTGAAAGATTAATTGGACCTGAACTGTCAGAGAGGGAGGGAAAGCTTTACTCTTTTTAACTATCTGTTTCTTGCCATATTCTCAGAGCTAGCTTTCCTTCTGTCTGCTGGTATGCTATGCCTGATTAAAGTTTACATTTGAGATCGCTATGTCTCCGCTGTTTTACTTTGTTGGGCTTTTCAGACAGGATGTGACACTCTTCTTCTCTGGACTACCTTGCCTGGTTCATTCTGTCTAACGGTAGAGTTGACCCAAGTGAATTTTCAGTATCACGCTCCTGCTTCTTGGTGGGAAATCCTTGTGACGTCCAGCAGTCAGCATGTGTGGACTATTTCATAGGCTTAAATATAGATGTTAACTTTTAAAGTCCAGTATTGATCTCTGGCAGTGAAGTCTCAAGTCTGCCAGCCATGAAGCTGATTTGGGATCAGTACTTCTCTTTTTCAGCACAGTTACCTATACAGCTATAGAGATTGATGGAAGCTTAATCTCAGCCAGCTGCTCCAAAACTATTACTTCCAGATAAATTTGAAGCTCCAAATCTCTGAATTCTCAACACATTTTAGAGGGGGATCCAAGCTGGAAATGCTGATTTCTCCCAATTCTCAGGACATCTCCCTACAGTTCTACTGCAGGCTGCAGCTACCATGATCACCAAGAGAGTCTTTCCATAAACATCAGGTGAAAAAGAAGCTACCATCCTCAAAAGAAGCCTGTCACTATTAGGAAATTTCTCATGGTGTTTAGCCTAAATCTTCCTCTCAACCTATCAGATATTCAAAAAGGATAGTAATGCATCTCCCCATAGACTTCTTTTCAATACTTGGTGTTGGGAATTCAGCTGTTTTTGCTACTAAATATTAGGGTTGTAACCTCAAGGTGTTAGAAACTCCAGATGGGATCTTGGGGAGACATGGTTGTCAACTGTTGATTTAAACTAAGTCTGTTTTCAGAGTAATTTGAAAGGGCCAAGACAGGGACAGAACTGGGAACTACTCCATGTGAAGAAGAATGTCCTGTTCTAAGTTATATTCCCTCCTTATTTATCTACATCTACATCTACATGTCAGAGACCCAATTTGGGAGGTATTTATTAAATAGATTTGGGCCCTACAATGGCTATGTACACCTGATATATTTATGTCTGTTTATCTGATCATGATTTACTCAAACCAGTTTTCTGGGTTCACATGGTACACTGAACTAGACAACTAGCAACTAATGGGCTAATTTCACACAATATATTTGTAGTGTATGCTGTTAAGCACACACGGAAATGCCAGCACAGCAGGGGGCTGGACAGCTCCAGGCTATAACCACTTTGGCGGGAAAGCCTGAATAGAGCGAGTCGTTGACAGCCCCAGGGTATGGTCAGCTCTGGCGGGAAGCTAGGGTTTAAATCCATTGGCCACCTGCACTGGCGGGAAGCCCAGGTTCAAATCTATTGGTCACCATTCACCTGGGCAGGTATAAGAGACACCAGGTAAACCCCTTTGCTCCAGCTTCATTCATGATCCAAATAAAGAAGTAATACCCAGCTCAAGTGTCCGTCTCTCTGTGCGACCACGTGACTTTGCAATATTAGATAAAAACATGGTTCAGTGAGTTGTGCAAACAGAGGGTTTGTATGTGCGTAATGAAATCACAGAGAGAGCTTTAAAATTTTCTTTCTCTCAATCTGTATGGCCAACCAGAAGATACAACCTTGCTGAAAACACTCACACAGACTTTTGTGAACCACGATCGAACTAGTTCTATTGTGGACAATTCATGTTTGCATGCTGCCTGTGCAGTTACAGTATTATTGTGCATACATTAAGCATTTAAATGCTCACTCGAGACAAACAGAATGTTTGCTAGCATTCGAACCTTGGAGAAAGGTGATCAAAAGATATCGATGTCACTGTGAAGAGGAAAAAAAATAATACAGTATAAAGTAGGCAGATGGGTGTAACTAGAACATGAAAAAGCTAAATTAAGGAAATGATCATCTGGAAAATCCTCCTGGCAGAGTTCCTAGCCAGCGTGTCAACCAGCATACCAGGAAAGCCTACAGATAGTCATCAATTTGGCATATTAAAAACTATTGTGGACAATGTCCTAATGCATTTACCATGGGGAGAAATTCCAAATTACTGGAAAGAGTGGCTGCATATTTTAACCGTTCTTCCTTTTAACCCTATAGTTCTTCAGATCTGATGTTGTGGTAGATACTATTTGGAGCAAAATGTGATGTGCTGAATTCATTGGTCTGCAGTGTGCCTCTATTTCATCTTGTTGCTTATGGATGTTTTTGAACTTTTGCCGTGAATTTCCAATGTGATCAACAGGTGGAGTTTTGTAATCTTTTCAAATCGCTGACCCATTCACCCTATGGAATACATCAAGAAATGTTTGGATCCATGTCCAGGTCAACATATTTTACTGGGTGAAACAAGACAATATATGTTCACAGGACTGGTCAACATGTTACCACCTGAAGCATTAAAATGTTCAAGCATTTCTCCTCTTTTCTAGCAGCAAAAATCCAAGTGACCTGTATGGGATTCACTATTGGGTACATTTGTCAGGTGAATAAGAACAAAATTTGTTAGTTTCTATCAGCAGGCTGATCTTCAGAAATCTGCCAATAAAGATACTGCTACTGTACTGCAGAGATGGATTATAAATTGTCCAAATGTTTGTATATTTATTTACAAAACTAGATGTGGCTGACTTAACAAATAAAGAAAGAAGGGTCTTTTTACCAAATTCAAACTGTGCACTTGGTAAACCATCATCATATAAAAGAAATGATATGGATTAGTAACCAAAGGCCATCAAAAAACCTGCAGTAGGTGTCCTAAAGTAATTAAATTTATACAGTATCTTGCAGAATTACACCATCCTTATGGATCCAACATTTAGTATCTTGCTAGATAATGAGGTTCTAAAGGATTTGTTCTCCAGATCATGAAATATTTCAGCCTCGGTTTATCACTGATGCCCCACAATACAGTATTAAGAAAATAGTGTGGGATACTTTTAATCCAATAGATGAAAAGCAGAGGGAAGTGACTCAGGTGTACCAAGAAAAATGATATTTTAGTCTTGGTATTTCCTTAAACTAAAGAAATATGGATTCTTATTTTGCCTCTAATTTTGGCAGGGCACTTTTTCAGTTCTGCATTCCTCTCCCTGACTTAAAAAGGGAAACTTTTAGAAGTCTGGAAATGGTGGACAAAGGTGGCTGAGAGATCTACAATCTTTTGAAAAGACAGAGTGCTTACTGTAATGAAAGAGTCTTTGCTAGAATACTTATTTATTTATTTATTTATTTATTTATTTATTTATTTATTTATTTATTTATTTATTTATTTACTTATTTATTTACTTATTTACTTATTTATTTATTTAGATTTGTATACCGGCCTTTCCCGAAGGACTCAGGACGATTTGCAGGGTAATTAAAACAAGAAATACAAAAGTTAAAAACGCTTAAAAAAATTACAACAGTCCCTGAAAAAGTAAAAGCCCCCAATTAAAATTAAAATTAAAATTCTCAGCCTGGGCCAGAGAGCTCGAAGAGCCAGGTCTTGAACGGAATGAACGGAGGTCGGGGGCAGTCCTCAGCTCCACGGGCAGCTGGTTCCAGAGGGCAGGCGCACCCACTGAGAAGGCCCTCCCCCTGGGTGTTACCCACCGGCAATCTTTTACTGCCGGCACCCTGAGAAGACCCTCCCTGTGGGAGCGCACTGGACGAAGGGAGCTTGATGCTGGCAGCAGGTGTTCCCTCAGAAATCCTGGACCCAAGCCATTTAGGGCTTTATAGGTCATTACCAGCAGGTAGTCCTCAACTTACAACAGTTCATTGAGTGACCGTTCAAGGTTACAATGGCACTGGAAAAGTGACTTATGATTGTTTTTCACACTTACGACCACTGTAGCATCCCCATGATCACATGATCAAAATTCAGATGCTTGACAACTGTCTCATATTTATGACGGCTGCCACATCCTGAGGTCATTTGGACATCTTTTGCAACCTTCCAACAAGCAAAGTCAATGGGGAAGCCAGATCCACTTAACAACTGTGTCACTAACTTAACCACTACAATGATTCACTTAACAACTGTGGCAACTGTGGCAAGAAAGGTCGTAAAATGGGGCAAAACTCACTTAACAAATGTTTCACTTAACAACAGAAATTTTGAGCTCAATTGTGGTCATAAGTCAAGGACTATCTGTATTCTCTGTAGTCTTTTTTAAAAGGGAATTGAGTGCTACAGAGATTTTATTCTTATTGCCCTCTCCCAGAAGAATTGTGTTTACTTTTTTCCACACTGACATCCTGAACTAATCTTCCAATTTCAACGGATTTTATTCTCCTTCAGCTCTAAAATAATCCCACCTTCCAAGCATGAGGGAAGAAACAGATGAGAAAGTTACCATTAGCAAATAAGTCAAATGGTTGTTAAAAGAACAAGAGAAACTGCTTAGCAGTGTGGTTAACTGGAACCCTTGCCGTGAAATTCAGAGTGAAACTTAAGGTTCTTGCACTCTTTCTATTACTCAGATGATGCTCTGGAAAGGTCATATGCCTGGGTCAGATATTATGTTCTGAATTTTAATGTTCACTTGTTTTACTCACTATCTGAATTTGTCATTGTCACCTCTCATTCTGAATTTGCTTATTCGCTTGTTTAAAGTTTCTTTTGGTGTCTAAAACTACACAATCTTTTTCAGTATTTTCCATCAGAATACATTACATTCAGATCATTCTCAAAGGATAATCTGAAATGACTGTTTTACTTTGAGCTTGGAACAATCTTTCCCCGCCCCACTCACCACCACTTTACATGTTCTGCTAGAATAATTCCATAACTGAGGCAGCATGCAAACCAATCAGTGAGAGATATTCAGGGCTTTTTTTCCTCATAGAACGCTCAGAACGGAGTTCCGGCACCTTTTTTGGATGGAACCTTGTAGGGTAGGCAAGGCGGGTTGTATGACATGTGTGAGTTCCAGCACCTTTTTCTTTTACAAAAAAAGCACTGGAGATATTAAACAGAACCTTACACAGGGTGCGAGCAAAAATACATTGATAAAGGAAAGCAAGTGAAGATGAATTATACCTGCAGTAAAAACAATAGCTATAGCAATTACCTTACAGAATGGGATTTTAATCAATCTATTGGTTCCTCTAAGTCTTCAGTTATTGCCCAAGATAAATAATGCTTACCTTACAAAGTAGATACTTCACAGTTGTTGGAAGTTGCCCTGGAAAATCTCAGATTTATAGGGCAGCATCCACATTTAAAAATTAATTAATCAATGAAAATAAAAGGCTACCTGTGCATGGTCTGCTCTGACTGAGGTGTCTGCCACCTCTGTATCTATCACTGTTGATAAAAGTGGGCAAATAATTATGTCAGATTGAGATAGTGTAGAAAAAATAAGATCACATTGACCAATAGTTTTCTTCTGAATAACAGCTGTCATTTTCATGCTGTAATAAAATCTAATGAGTAACAGCAGGACTTAATGTTATGCAAACTCCCCAGAGCTTGAATTTTTTTTTAAAAAAAAGGATTACACAAACTCATGGAATACTTTGAAGAGTTTCCCCACCATGACCTCAAGAATTCTAAAATGATTCATGAAACATGGTGCCCCTTTGTCCTCGCTATGCTATTTGGGAATTACTGTACAAAATGATGGAGCAGATACTGAATTTCCCAGACTGAAATGCAACATTTGTGAATCTTTCAACAATCTAACTGGTACTCATATGCAAGTTATACTTGCACTACTCATTAAATTAAAATATGGTTGGCTTGTTTGTGCAAATCAAGATGTGTGCTCACATTTCAGCAAATCCTGGATCAGCAAACCATGAATTAGTTACACTTTGTGCAAACACTTGTCTCCAGAGTTAAATCCCCTATCAGTGGATTTATTTGACTGAGATAGCATCGGTCCTATCCTGGTTGCCAGTTCCGCATAATTTTCCAGGGAAGCACTAATCCACAGGCATTAGAGAACATGAGTTTTGGTTGCTCAATTGATGATGGTGATGATGATGATATCCATTCAACTGTGTCTGACTCTTGGTGATTCTATGGGCCAGGTTTCTCCACATCTTCCGATCTTCCACTGCTTCTTTGAGTTTTTCTATGGTCTGCTTGGTGTACCTTTTCATGGTGTCCTTTGGCAGCCTGGTTTCCTTTTATCGCTAACTCTTCCCAACACAATTGCTTTCTGTAGTGAACTCCTCTGGAAAAATAAGTGAAATGCAGTTTTGTGATTTTTCCTTCCAGTGACATGTCTGATGTCATCTTATCCAGTACTTGCTTATTGGACAAAAGTCTAGGTCAGGGGTCAGCAACCTGAAACAGTGAAAGAGCCACTCAGAACCAGTTCCCTCACAAAAGGAAAAACTGGGAGCCACAAGAAATGTGTGCGCATGCGCGTACATGCACACATGCACAGAACAGGGATTGACTGAAGAGTGGAGCCAAGGCAAGATATGCACCTACCCTGCATATTTGAATTGATCGGTTGAACTTTTTTAGTCCCACTTTTTTTTTTTGGATTGCACATGGCAGAGGACTGGGAGCCGCAGGAGATGGCTGAAAGAGCTGCACGTGGCTCCGGAGCTGCGGGTTGCAGACCTGTGGTCTAGGTCAAATACTTTTCAGAGTTTACTCAGAATTACATGCCATTGTCCCAAATTCACCATATATTAGAATCAGCAAACAAGTCAACACCATCAACCTGCCTTCAAAAATAAAAGAATATCCAATCCCCTTATTAAAATTACCAGGTGAGCAGCAGTAACACCACAGAATGGCTGTTAAAAGATCACACTGGAGCCCTCAGCCTCAAAGGCAAATTCTCCAAAAACATGGCTGTTGCCTCAGAAGAAGGAGAATTAATGGCTGATATTAACCACATCTCTGACAAAACTGACAAACAGGACCCCGATCATGACCTTTGAGTAAAGGGTGGATTATTTGCTTCTTCCCTATCCTACATACCCTTCTGGCTTGGTGAACTTGATCTCTCTGCTGGCTCTTAATGAAGCAGGAGATAGGAGCTTATCTAAAAAGAAAGCCTGAGTAAGAAACATTGCTATATATCTCAACAAGAGGGGTAGATAATGCAAAGCACCATCACTTTTCATCCCTTGATATTCTCTGCTTCCATGAAACAACCCCCTTCTTTCTACATTTTCGGCATACCAGGGGGGAGAAAAAAGCCAATTTTGAGCATCTCTTAAGGGGAAAGAGACAGAAGAGTGGGCTGATAAGATTAATATGTGTCATCTTAAGGGAAAAAGCATCCTGCAGTAGCTCACCAAGCAGAATCACCGGTTTCTTCTGCACATCATTTAGATGTACGGGGATTAATCCTTTAACACACCCAATTCTTGGAAGCCTATAGTGACTTTAAAAAAAAAAGCCTGTGAAGATTGGTCCTAACTTTCCACATAACACCCGAATTGCAGTGAAGATGGATTGCAGTGAAGTTAGCCTCTCTCTGTCTCTGCCAAACGATGTTTTATTTTTTTTAATTTTAATTCCATTTATATCCCGCCCTTCTCCAAAGACTCAGGGCGGCTTACAAGCTTAGCAGTAGCCTTCATTCTATGTATATGCCTGCTTATTAGGGCTTTCACACACCCCCAAGCGGCATTATTACAAAGTCAGCTTATTGCCCCCAACAATCTGGGTCCTCATTTTACCTACCTCGGAAGGATGGAAGGCTGAGTCAACCTTGAGCCTGGTGGGATGAGAACCTGCACTAATGGCAGGCAGCTGGTGTTACTTAAGGAGGCATTAGCCCACTGCTCCACCAAGGCTCTTATGATGTTGGGCTACAACTCCCATCCCTTCTACCTAGCAAGGCCATTTTGGGCTTGGAAAGGCTGGTTGGGGGAGGGGCAGGGGAGGGAAATGTTATTCAAACTCAGTGAAACTTGCAGCGACCTTAAAACTGTTCATTTTGGGTGGCAGTGGTGTTACCCCTTTGGTTTGAGAGTTTTGCTATTGCAAAAAAAAGAGAAAGAAAGAAAGAAAGAAAGAAAGAAAGAAAGAAAGAAAGAAAGAAAGAAAGAAAGAAAGAAAGAAAGAAGTTGACTTTTCCACTTATTTCATGAATAGCAAAGGAGTGCAGGGCCATAACTGATACATAGATAGAGAGAGTGGAATGCCATTAATGGAAAACAAACTTCTCAAAATTAGAAAACGTGTCAGAAATGGTCTCGGTAAAAACAAGGGCTTTGGATAAGAGCTCCACCCCCTCCCTCAAGTGCAGCATTTATGTCACTCTAGTAGCAGTGGATCCAGTGGTGGGATTCAAATATGCAGTGCTTTTTTTGTAAAAGAAAAAGGTGCCAGAACTCACACATGTCATACAACCCGCCTTGCCTACCCTACAAGGTTCCATCCAAAAAAGGTGCCGGAACTCTGTTCTGAGTGTTCTATGAGGGGAAAAAAAGCCCTGCAAATATGTGAACAGCCGGTTCTCTGTGTGGATGCCACTTCCGGAAGTCCATTCTGGGCCTCAGCAACAAAAAATTAGCTATCGGTTCTGTTGAACTGGCGCGAACTGGCTGAATCCCACCACTGAGTGGATCACTTCCTCCCCTATCAATTTTGGCGGACATCAGAGTTGATTTTTTTGGGCTGGGCGGCTGGCAGCACCGTTCAAATGACAAAACTTGTGCTTTGCAGTTTGCAGTGCTGGAGTTCTGTAGAACTTGGGGACAAGCTTTTTTTTTTTTTGGCATCTCCCAAATTAGTCAACCCTTTGATAAAAGTTTGGAAGGCCCCGGACTAAAATTTATTTCTGGAATGTACAATCTCCTCCTAGCTAGATATATAGATGATGAGATCGTGAAAGATACAATGATAGCCTGGGGGAGAAACATAGGGAGGTCGATCCAACTAGAGGAATGGCAGACAATATGGGCCAGAACGATGAAAATAACATTATCTTCGGCATTCAAAGAGAACTATTTTAAAATGATTTATAGATGGTATTTGCCGCCAGCTAGAATAGCCAAAATGTTTCCAGACGCCTCTGATAAATGCTGGAAATGTAGACTGGCCAAGGGTACTTTTTTCACCAGTGGTGGACTGGCCCTCAGAGTAAGAAATATTGGGAGAAGGTCCAAAACTGGTTAAAACAAATAACTGGTGTCATCTTCCCTCTGCTTCCAGACTCTTACCTACTTGGTATAAAGCCAAAACTAAATAATAGACAAGATTGGTATCTCTTTGTACATGTTACAACAGCAGCGAGAATAACCTTCGCTCAACAGTGGAAGGATATAAATAAGCTTTTTTTCCTGATTTGCAGGAAGTTTGTCTTCGTCCTTCTTCCTGCTACATAAATTCTACATTTCAAGGAAAACTTTATTAGCGAACCTGAACATAATCATTCGAGTGAGTTTCCAATTAGTTTCACAATCCCTGGAACAAATTGCCTGGCTTGATTTTCCCTGGTTAAAGAAGCAGCAGGCACCCTCTCTTCCAGCTCAAGCAAGACATTGTGTTATTTTCGTAGCTATACGCTGCAAACAGCAACCGTGTTTGCAGATCTTGGGGGAAAAAAGCACTTGGCTGCAAAATTATGTCATGCTACCATTTCACTAAAACTTTATAGGCAGGGAGAAGGAAGATTTGATAGTCAAGCACTTTCCCCCTTTTACCGACATCTCACATTTTATTTTGCAAAATGGCCAGCTGAGCGCACACGAAATTTTAAGAAAGGACTAACAAATTATGGTGTGTTTTGTTTTGGGTTTTTTTTCCTTTTGGGGAGGGACTGAGGAGAGTTCTGTTACTTCAGGACTGACATAGCTCAGGGAATAAGGGACTATTTTGCATTTTTCTATTGATCAGCTTGAAGGTGATCACATCAAGCCACATGTGGTTTATTTATTTATTTATTTTATTTTAATTCCATTTATATCCCGCCCTTCTCAGAAGACTCAGGGCGGCTTACAAGCTTAGCAGTAGCCTTCATTCTATGTATATGCCTGCTTATTAGGGCTTTCACACACACCCCCAAGCGGCATTATTACAAAGTCAGCTTAACTGCCCCCAACAATCTGGGTCCTCATTTTACCTACCTCGGAAGGATGGAAGGCTGAGTCAACCTTGAGCCTGGTGGGACTCGAACCTGCACTAATTGCAGGCAGCTGGTGTTACTTAAGGAGGCATTAGCCCACTGCTCCACCAAGGCTCTTACTGGTTTGCTGGGTTTTTACTTCAGACTGTCCAGTGAACCCAGCCATTGTGGTTTGAAAATTAAGGTTTTAAGCTTAGCTGATCTAAAAAACAGCTAAGCGATTTGGATCTGATTAGTGCTACAGTGCCAGACCACAAGAAAATACTAGGGCTAGACTAGGCAAGAAATAAGTAAATCCTAAAGGAAGCCAGTGTAAAACCATTTCCAACACTGCCAATAAAATTACATGGGGATATCCTTGTAATTTGATTCCTTGAAGTTACTGAGTCAACGTAGCTGCCTTGTACTGCCTGCCCAGGGACATGATGTGGGCCATCATCTCTGCTCAACTTGCATTGTTCATAAATAGATATATAAAAGGGCAAATAAGCTTTGTATTTATATTGTATTCTTTCCAAAGGAAACCAAACCTTTGAGACAAACCAATAATAGCTCGTCATAACTCAAAGAAATGAGACCTATAGCTATCATTAGGCTTGGAATGGCCCAGGAGTTGTTCAGCATCAAGGTTGGCCTATTAATGCATACACACATACACATGCTACCTATGGGCAATCATATAACCGTAATTTAGATTCTGTAAGTGCCAGATCATATCCCAGTCTAAAAATTGGACTGGATCCCCAGAAGCAGTTTTGTCACCTTGACCTTATCCTTCAAATCTAAATAAAGGGGCTTTATTTATCAGACACTTCATAAATGATCAGCCATTTTGGAGACTGTACAATCACACATTGTCAATCTTTTTGCAGGTACTCACATCTTCCTTCCTTAGCCCCAATCTTTAATCTCAAAAGTCTAATTTGGCATTCTGGCAGTATTAGAAGGCCCGTGGAAGCTGTAATATGGCAGTTCAGAAAGGTTAGATGTAATGAGCTCAGATAGTTCCATAGAAGCTACCCCATTCTAAATCCAGATAATTAATCTTTTCCAAATTGATGATGATAACATAACAGCTTCTGTTCAGAGATTTGGAAGCTTAGCTATGTAATATTACCTCTTTGGTGTTTTGGATAACATTTTACTGGATTAAAAAGCAACAGAGGTAAACAAATATCTGCCCTTTCATTGTTTTATTTCCTTGGCACCTGAAAAAGTCAATCAAACTGAGAGAGACAGAGAGACAGAGAGACAGATAGATACAGATAGATGATAGATGATACATACAGCAGATAGATAGATAGATAGATAGATAGATAGATAGATAGATAGATAGATAGATAGACAGACAGACAGACAGACAGACAGACAGACAGACAGACAGACAGACAGATAGATATAGATAGATGATAGATGATACATACAGTAGATAGATGGATGATAGGTTGATAGATAGATAGATAGATAGATAGATAGATAGATGATAGATAGATAGATAGATAGATAGATAGATATGATAGAATGATACATAGATGATAGATGACAAATACAGCAGATAGATAGATAGATAGATAGATAGATAGATGATAGATAGATAGATAGATAGATAGATAGATAGATAGATAGACAGACAGACAGACAGACAGACAGATGATACATACAGTAGATAGGTAGATAGACAGACAGACCGACATAGATAGATGATAGATGATACATTAGATAGATAGATAGATAGATAGACAGATAGATATGATAGAATGATACATAGATGATAGATGACAAATACAGCAGATAGATAGATAGATAGATGATAGATAGATAGATAGATAGATAGATAGATAGATAGATAGATAGACAGACAGACAGACAGATGATACATACAGTAGATAGGTAGATAGACAGACAGACAGACATAGATAGATGATAGATGATACATACGATAGATAGATAGATAGATAGATAGATAGATAGATAGATAGATGATACATACAGTAGATAGATGATAGGTTGGTAGGTAGGTAGTTAGGTAAGTAGATAGATAGATAGATAGATAGATAGATAGATAGAATGATACATAGATAGATGATACATACAGCAGAGATAGATAGATAGATAGATAGATAGATAGATAGATAGATAGATAGATAGATAGAATGATACATAGATAGATGATACATACAGCAGAGATAGATAGATAGATAGATAGATAGATAGAATGATACATAGATAGATGATACATACAGCAGAGATAGATAGATAGATAGATAGATAGATAGATAGATAGATAGATAGATAGATAGATAGATAGACAGGCAGGCAGGCAGACAGATATAGATAGATGATAGATGATACATACAGTAGATAGATGGATGATAGGTTGGTAGATAGATAGATAGATAGATAGATAGATAGATAGATAGATAGATAGATAGATAGACAGACAGACAGACAGACAGACAGACAGACAGACAGATATAGAGAGATGATAGATGATACATACAGCAGATAGATAGAGAGAGAGATAGACAGAGACAGAGACAGAGACAGAGAGACAGAGAGACAGATAGATACAGATAGATGATAGATGATACATACTGCAGATAGATAGATAGATAGATAGATAGATAGATAGACAGACAGACAGACAGACAGACAGACAGACAGACAGATAGATATAGATAGATGATAGATGATACATACAGTAGATAGATGGATGATAGGTTGATAGATAGATAGATAGATAGATAGATAGATAGATAGATAGATAGATAGATAGATAGACAGACATACAGACAGACAGATATAGAGAGATGATAGATGATACATACAGCAGATAGATAGAGATAGAGAGAGAGACAGAGACAGAGACAGAGACAGAGACACAGAGACACAGAGACAGAGAGACAGATAGATACAGATAGATGATAGATGATACATACAGCAGATAGATAGATAGATAGATAGATAGATAGATAGATAGATAGATAGACAGACAGACAGACAGACAGACATATAGATAGATGATAGATGATACATACAGTAGATAGATGGATGATAGGTTGATAGATAGATAGATAGATAGATAGATAGATAGATAGATAGATAGAGGTTACCCAATAGGGAGATGGTTTTGGTGAGAAGAGTGTGGAACAGACATGGATCCATATAAAAAAAGCAATTTGAAAAATTTTAGCCTTGGCAGAGACTTTAGCCAGGAGGCCGCACTGCTGAAGCAGTCAACTCTACTTTGCATCAACAACCACATTTTTTCTCAATTTTTCTTCTGACCATAACACCTGCCTGAAATGTGGCAACAAGCCAGAAACCAGAGGATTGTTACACCTATCCATTGCCAGACAAGCAAAGGTCTCAAAGTATCTTTTTTCTTTCTAAACAAAGAACCCGCAAATATTTTCAATAGAGAAGAAATACATTTATTCTTTCTGATTTAAATAACTTTTAAAAACATAATTACTTCTGGAAAAAAACCCTTATAATTCTGTAAGGAAAAATACATGTAGATTTTTTTTTTAGTTTAATGAATAGTTGTTGTTATTGTTGTTGTTATGGCATTGCAAAATGCTAATTAAGATTTCGGTTAAAGGTTGCGTTGTCTTTCAAGGATTCTCTTATTCATTCCTTCATTCCTTAGAATGAAGTAATACTCGGACAGTAGAAAATATGAAAACCATGTTTCATGGCATAATTTATAACTGCAGTATATACTGTAGAAGACCAGATCCTGGTACTGCCAATTATTCCGCTGCCATCTGACATTTTCACACTGAGTCACTCATAAGGTGATACACCCTCAATTGTGCCTTCCTGTACAATGCAGCTTTCAGTATGAGTATATTACAATATATAGTTATGGGTTTTTTTGTTTTCCAAAGACTGGACACAGCACAGATAGAAGATAACTGTGTAGAATGTTTTATTTTAGCATACTCCTTTCCCAATATTAGGCTGTTGCTCTGGGTTAACTCACAGAACACAGAATAACAGAGTTGGAAGGGACCTTGGAGGTCTTCTAGTCCAACCCCTTGCTCGAGCAGGAGATCCTATACCATTTCAGTCAGGTGACTGTCCAGTCTCTTCTTAAAAGCCTCCAGTGATGGAGCACCCACAACTTCTGAAGGCAAAGCCATTCTACCCTCCTAGGCTTTGCAAACTGATGTAGCCATGTCAATAATAGCAACAGCAATAGCACTTAGACTTATATACCACTTCACAGTGTTTTACAGCCCTCTCTAAGCAGTTTTCAGAGTCAGCCTATCGCCCCCAATAATCTGGGTCCTCATTTTACCCACCTCAGAAGGATGGAAGGCCGAGTCAACCTTGAGCTGGTCAGGATCAGGGGAATCAAACTCCTGGCAATGTGAGCAGAGTTAGTCTGCAATACTGCATTCTAACCACTGCGCCACCATGGCTCCAACAAGTCTTTAATGGTTAGTCCTTATAACAAAGAAAAGTCTTATAAGTGTGTAAAGTTGCAAAGAACCTTTGAACTCCCTCCAAATGTCCTTACAGTTGTTGAGATAAGATGCTGCCTCAATGTGTAGCTCCTTTTCTGGTTACTACCAATTTCCAGGACAAGACAAGCTCCAAGTGGGAACAGCAGCACGATGGACTGCTTACTGTAGCTTGTGGTGCAGGCAATTGACTGATAACTCTCTTCCTTGCTTGTAATAGTTGCTCATTCCAGATGTCCATTCCCACATCCTTCTCTGCTTGTTGTCTTTTTCCTTTTCTCTCTTTCACACCTGTACTTTTATAGGCTAAGGGCCTGGGTGGCATGAGGTTGCCTTTGGACATTGGCATTTTCCTACAAGCACCAAGCTCAACACCGGGAACATTGGCAAGGATGCTTATAAGAAAACTGAGGGGGGGGGAATGAATGAATGAATGAATGAATGAATGAATGAATGAATGAATGAACGAGCACATCTCCTGTCAAGTTTCTGGGGTTGTAAACTTTTACTGCTTTTTGGGGAAAGGGATGAATTGAGACTGTCCTTGCAGAAGTTGAGGTGGAAAGATTTTCTGCCTGGCTGCAGAATGCAAATAGGAGCCCTAGCTTCATTTCTTTATGTATAGCAGGATCAGGTGAATGAGTCTGGCTAGGAAGATTTTGGATAAGAAGTAATTGTGCAATTGACTCCTAGTTTCTGCGGGATGCAAAGGGATGATCTTACCTGTTTGTAAAATTAATTCCTGGCATTCCAAAAATCAAGAGGCAAACTTTCTGTCAAACCTTCAAACACTCTGAATTCAGCCATATTACTTCATTTTTTATTTGCCACAGCAATGGGAGGGGGAGATGTATTCTTGTAGCTTAGTCAAAACAATAACTTTCTCGTGGGAACCAAGGTCAAGCAACTTAAGTGTTTGGCGGGCTGGAGCTACTGTTAGGAAGCCCACCAAAGGTGTTAATTGAGGATTGTGATTTATGACACACTAAAGGGTGGGGAGCTCAACTTTTACTTTGTATCCTTTTGGGGGGGGGTAACTTTCAGTCTTGGTTTCACCTTTGTTCATGCTGATATTAGGTAGCCATTAAAAGTGTTCTTTGAGGAAAGCAATTGCCTAAGAGTTCTTATTTCTACTGGTCTCATCTATCGGAACCATGACATTTTCAGCAGATATTGTAGCTTCCCAAATATATCTTGGGAGATAACATTTCATTCGCTCCTGCAATTTTGAATCAGCTTGAAGATTCCCAGAGTTTCTATCCCCTTACCTTCCTTAAGGTATATGAAAACTGCTTACTTTAGAGCCAAGTGACAACTGAACATAAAATATATGAAAATCTGACAAAACAATCAGACTGCATAAGGAGAATGAGCAGAACAGTAAGAAGAATATTATACCAGATGATCTTTTGTACATTAGTTAATGGTACTATCTATTTAAGTGTAATTGGGTATCTTTAGTTTGGCACAGCACAATTGATGGTCTGTTGCTGCTGCAATATAACATTTTCCCTTAATAGCAGCACTTGATGCAACAGACATGGTGTAAGGGAACTATCAACACGGATAAGATAAAACTAGAGTAAGTAAGTGATTCAGAAGAGAGACATGGGCTCCAGCAAAAGCACAAGTATGAGCTGAATTAATTCCCCCTGCAGCAGTAATACAATTCTTTAGATCGGGGTCCCCAACCCTCGGTCCATGGACTGGCACTGTTCTGTGGCACGCCAGAAACCGGTCCACGCAAACAAGAGAAGCCCCATCCGCGGGATGTAGGCAGCACATGAAATGATGCCCCCTCTGGTCCACGGAAAAACCTCTCTCCATGGAACCGGCCCCTGGTGCCAAAAGGTTGGGGGCACTGCTTTAGATTCCTCAGAACCTGTTCTCACTTACCTCTGAAGATATTGTTCTTGTTAAAGCTATTGTCACAGGATGTAAACTGTTCTGGGTCAAGATGCCTTTTGCAACTGACGGATGGTGACTTTGTCAATGCCGATGGTGTTCAAGTAGTGCTCCAGTTGGGACTAACTTTGCTTTCTTTTGCCACAGTCATTCTACTTTCATTTGCAGGTCTTTGTATTTTACTAGGCTCTCCAGTTCTTTCTCTTTTCTTCTGCTGTCTGCAGGTACTCCAGGCATCACGATCCAGACTTTTTTTTTTGTCTTTCTTATCGACAATTGTTAAGTCAGGGTTGTTATGTTGCTGGTGCTTGTCTGTTTGAATTCTAAAGTCCCAGAGTCTTCTGGTTATTATTATGTGCACAGAAGTGAAGCCTGGAATCAAGACAGAACTAGTGCTGGGCTTTAAAAAAATAATAATTCTGGATTAATTCAACTATCCCTGTTTATTCAGCTTCTGAGAGTTTGAACTGTCTTTGATTATTTTTTTAATGAAAAAAAAAACATTTCAGTTGAATGATCAGTGTTGAATGGTCTTGACCATCTCTTGAATGGTCTTCTTGAAATCCAAAGACACATACCGTGAGCAAATACTTCTCACGACGTTCCTTCAGGTCAGGAGGAAATCCTCAAGCAAACAAAAAAGCAAGCAGAAAAACTCCACTCCTTACTCTCCCTCCCTCCCTCCCACATCTAGAACCCCTTGGGAATAAGAAAGACAAACAGAATATCTATAAACTTTCAAGGAAACAGGAAGACCAATTCTGTTCTGCTTGATACCAGGATACCTCCTGGATTAGAACATTAGAGATTCTAAATGAATGCATCAGACGTAATGCTACATTTCTGTTTACAGTAAAAGCCGGGTTTGCTGGGTAGGGCAGTTGGTCTGAAAAGGACGGCTTTCAGCTTTGTGGTTTGGTTATATGAACCACTAGGCAAATATTATTTCATTTGTTTTCTAGGAGATGACAGCCCTTTGCCTTTAACCTAAAGAATAAAGAACCTCAATCTCTAGGGGAAGGAAATGGCTAAGCAGGCAGGCTGGTTTCAGTCGCAGGTGTTTTACAGCCCAGCATGCAGGAGTGGAGTTCCTTTGCTCATGCCCTCCAGAGATAAGCAACCGTTACCATGAATTGTGTCTTGGGCTGCACAAACCACAGTTAATCTAACAGCATTTCTCACCATGAGGGCATGCTATCAGAACAGGCAGTTTTATTCCCCCCAACATCCAACTCCTATAAGTCAGATTCTACCCACCATCTGGCAAGCTGTTAATTCTTGATAAAATGTACAATTGTAAAATCCACTCAAAACAAATGGGATCCTCACCTCGGTGCTCTGGTTCCATGAGACACGCAACCCAGCCAATCTCCAGATAACTGGGCCATTCTGATTTCTCTCCCCAAGAGTTCATGTTCCATGCCTATTTATTGAACATGGTCAAGTGTCCTTCTGCAAAAAAACTGATCTATGTTTTTGTATGTATAATTGACTCTCTCTCTCTCTCTCTCTCTCTCTCTCTCTCTGTGTGTGTGTGTGTGTGTGTGTGTGAGAGAGAGAGAGAGGGGGGGGGGCAGAAGACAATGCAGGACCCTGATAGGAAATAATAATAATAATAATAATAATAATAATAATAATAATAATAATAATAATAATAATAATAATAATAATAATTTTATTTATATACCGCCCTTCTCCCGAAGGACTCAGGGCAGTGAACAGGGCAGATATATAAAAAATACAAAAATACAAAAGTTAAAAGAAAATTAAACATATGCCCAGCTAAAAACAGTAAATACAGATATTAAAATGACATAAAAACCCAACCCATCCCCCTTCAGGCCAGTAGAATTCCTACTTGGGGGGAAGAATGTTTGCTATTTGAAGGTATTATTCTAATGCTAGTACAGATGTTTGCCTACCAGGGCCCAAAGAGTAAATATCTGCTGCAAACTCCATGTAGGCATCAGGAGAAGCATTGAGCCAGTAAACGCTCAGCTCCATTCAATCGCCCCGACTCCATACCAATAAAAAAGGGATTGCAGGTTGTAAAAAGAAAAAAAAATCTATCAAGGCTAAGCACTCTATTACTTTCTTTGGATATGATTTAAGGTTGGCTAATGAAACACTCCACTAGTCAAATGTTACCATTCTAAGCAGAAAACATAGTGTTATTCAGATAAAAATGGTATGTTGTAGGTGAGGGTCAAAGTAATAAATCTCAACTTATGCTACATGCATATATTTTAAAATTTATTTTAAAATGTACTACTACACCACTTCATATGCCAAAGCATCTTGAAGAGCACCCAATGAAAACAATAAGAAATGTAACATCTATGCAGTGTGAAGTAATGTTCAATAAAACATTTACTGAAAAAAAAGAGGGCAGAAGGGGAACTGTCCTCCAACATTCCTATCAGGAAGTTTGGTTGAAGAGATAAGTTGGTAGTAGGTATCCAAAAGATGATGTAGCAAACACTCCCCCAAATATTAGGAACATTCCAAAGCAGAAGAGGGCTGCAAACAGCATTTTACCTATAAATCTATGGTGTCCATACATACCAAATCTGTGGCTTTATGTATAGTGTTTGTAAAAGTGTGCCAACCTTTAGCACTCCAGAAGTTCTTTGATCACATGCTGAAATGCCTAGTATACATGGCTAATGATGGGCATGCTGAAATCTATAGTCACATTATTTATACCTGATGCATTGGAATTGTGGAGTCAACAAGATGTGTCTATGCTGGTGGTAGGAGATTTGGCTGCCATTGTCCTATTTCTCCCACATCATTGATTTTGTGTATGTGTTGTGTCAACAAGAAGGTGGTTTTGGGGCTAATGACTGGATAGCACATTGCTGGTTGTTATTTATTTATTTATTATTTATTAATTTAATTTGTATACCACCCTTCTCCCGAAGGACTCAGGGCGGTGAACAGGGCAATACATAAAAAACAAGATACAAAAATTAAAAATTATTAAAAAGTAATTAAACAGTGCCCATAATAATTTAATACAGATTAAAAATTAAAATCCGTTTATAAAATCCCACCCCGTCCCATCAGGCCAGGCCAGCTTGTTCAAAGAGATGGGTTTTAAGATCGCGCCGGAAGGAGCGGAGATTGGGCGCCATCCGGAGCTCGACCGGAAGATGGTTCCATAAATCCGGTGCACCCACAGAGAACGCCCTCCCCCTGGGGGCCACCAGTCGGCATTCTTTGACCGGTGGCACCCTGAGGAGGCCCTCTCTGTGGGAGCGTACTGGGCGGAGGGAAGTTGACGCCGGCCGCAGGTGCTCCCCAAGGTATTCAGGACCCATGCCATGTAGGGCTTTGTAGGTCATTACTAACACCTTGAACCTCACCAACATCACTGCCCCCATCATCTTGCATGACCTAGAGAAGACATTTGTGTTCTGCCATAGACAGAAACATATCTTGGCCCAGTCCTTAATCCAGTACAAGGCAGGGAAGACTCATTGTGAACTGAGGTTCCAGAATGAAATGCAAAGGATCAACAGAGAATCTAACCCAGCTGGAAACAATTTTCTATGTGAAAAAAATTAGAAGTTTAAGTGATGGCCTTGTGCATTGCCTTGGAGAAAGGACAAGATAGAAATACAGTTTTAAAATAATCGTCATCAGGCTTCCATAATTCAACTGATGGGAAAACATGATGAACTGTAGAATATCCAGAACAATGCTGTATAGTTGCTGGGAAGAGCAAATTGTTAATTTTATTGAAATGTTAATGAGTATTATTTGATGAAGGAGAACCATTTGCAGGTCAAAATATACCAGATGATCCATGGATTCCATTTAGGTTTTTGCAGGATTTCTAAATATATATAATTCTCACACTTATAGAATAGGTGAACCAAAAAACAGATGTTCACTAAATCCATGTGTTTTTTTTTAAAAAATGTATACATTCAAGAAACATTGCTTGTGCTTTTGTAACCTAAAAGTTAAAGTCAGAAATACATGAGAAACTTCTGAAAAACAAGAATTTCATACATCTGTCTACTTTTTTTTTTAAATTCTAGACTATTGACCAGAGCTGGAAAAAGAGCTGGAGAAGAACTAGGGGGAAAATTGCAGGATAGGGGAAAACCTTAGCAGTCCTTGGCAGGTTGTATGAGTGTCTGTGCATATTAGAATGCAAGCAAAATACAGTTTTGTCAGAATGTTATTTGTCAGAATGCAAAATCCTGATTGGTTGTCAGAATAGAGCTTTACTAGTGGGATTACCAAAATAATGCCCTGACTGCCAACTTTATCTTATGATAGAATCTGGCATAACCATAAATACTTAGAAAACATATGGTGGTTACTTTCAGATATATTTGTTTCCTGTTGCATTATATTTTGGTTGAATTAAAAATAAAACAAAAGTAAGCTAAAATCTTGTAACCTCCATGCCCTATTCTATGTAAATAGCCAGCTATTTTGGTCTACTTCGTTCCTTCACTTTTGCTTTGCTCCAATAATTCAGCTTCATATACATGCGACTGTATTTGCAAAAACAGTCATTTGTAATGTGATGTATTGCCCATAATATGAAGTTTTGTTTTCACCTAAACTTTCAAATGTCATCACAGCACAAAACACATAGATCATAATGTCCCAGAACTGTCTGGAATGTAAGTCTGAAATTTGGTTCTCAAGATCAGGAACAAGAATAATTCAGAATTGCAATACTAGGGGACTGTAATTCATCTGCTCCCTATTGGCTTTCTATATGCATCTGGTTGGTGACTGTGGGAAACAGGATGCTAAATTTGATGGATCTTTGATCTCATTCAGCATCTTCTAATATCTCCAATTATAACAACAAACAGTATTTAAATAATGTCCTGTGAAAGGTTTGGTTCACTGAAAAAAATAAAAAAAGCAATGCCTGGCTAGGGAAGCAAGATTCATCCATTTTCATTAATCCAGCTTAATGCCAGAGGGGGAAAAAGGAGCTAAGATACAAGGTTTTGAAATTGTAATTTATGAATCAAAACTCCACCCTCCATTTATTGGTGAATTCATTAGGACAAGGCTCTGCGAAACATTCTAATTGTTTTCCAAATTGTTTAACTGGAGGGCTAACTGCTCTTTTACCAAATAAAACATCCATTTGCTCTTATTCTGATATTCTCCATTTTCTTTTTCAGACTCCAAAAACTCTCTTATGCAGGCTGAACATGAATGACTACTTAAAATGTTTGTGGACGACATGAAATCAGAATGAGAAAACTTGTGCTTCCATCTCATTCTTTAAACTAGGGCTGAACAACCAACCTATGGTGCTCTGTTATTACTTGAACTCTATAGTGAAGTTCCAGAAGTCTTTAAAAATGGGCTGTTCTCCTAGGGCTTGGAGGCCTTGTTGGTTGTGGGGGGTTTTGGAATATCACAAATGATTGACTTGAGGTGTAGGATCCTCCCTCCCCCCCTCCCTCTTTCTCTCTCTGATTTAGGTAGCCCAAAACTGAAATAATGATAGATAGATAGATAGATAGATAGATAGATAGATAGATAGATAGATAGATAGATAGACAGACAGATAGATTGATTAGTTGGTTGGTTGGTTGGTTGGTTGGTTGGTTGGTTGGTTGGTTGGTTGGTTCATTGTGTGTCATCAAGTTGTTGTCAACTCTCACAGACCACATAGATTTGTCCCATAATAGTACAACACTAATAATAAAAGTAATAATAATAATTCCCAATCAGTGTGTCCAATGGTTAATGGTTAACAATGGGAGTTGGACTCTACCAACTATCAAAGGCACAGTTTGCCTACTTCTGCACAGTTCCACCATAACATTTTATTTTTCCATCTATTTCAATATTTCTATTGTAATAAATTAAAATTAAAAATAGAAAATGTTCTGTCTTTCTTCTGCCCCCCCCCAACACTTATATTGATTGTGTACAGTTAACTAGTGGAAACTAGTCTTAACATGTTCCTGGATGAAAGTCATTAGCGAACAACAATATTCTTATTCAGAATTGACTTGATACCTAATAAGCTTTGTTCATGGGTATTCAGGGGGGAAAATTCATTAGTATTCCCAGAATTTTCTTCAGCTCTTAATGTTGCATCATGCTATTAACACTGCACAGTCATGCTCTATTACCCTTTGGAAATTTTTATTCTTAACATATGGAAATGTATGCTAGGAATAAATGTTGGAAATTCAATGACTTTTTCTTTCTAAAACAACTCCAAAAAACATTTGCCAGAAGCAAATACAGAATGATTAAAAGGGTAAATCCAAAGAGTCAAGGTACTCAAACCATATTTAGATATTGGAGATAATAGGTGGCAGTGGTGGACAAAGCTATATGGACATATGCTAACCATGATTCCAAGAATATGCATTCCAGATATGACTTCCCCCCCCCCCAAGGCAATGTTGGGAAATTAATGTTAGATGGAAGAGAACTTATAAGGAAGAAGAGTCTTTCTTCCATCCAATCTGATTCTCTTTGGATAGTAATTTAGTATACATGGTATCAAACTACCAAGGAGAGCTTCCATCTTTCCCTTTCCTTTAATTCTAGAGTAGGATTCAAGTCATCTCCTTATGATGCAGATGACAATCCATCCTGCTTCCAATGACCTTTCCTTAGGCAACAGTAATTAACGACTCCAGAATGGTAGTAATCTATATTCTTATGCAAGTAATTATATTTGAAAACCATAAAGTTGATCTAGTGAGATGGATGGATGGATGGATGGATGGATGGATGGATGGATGGACAGACAGATAGATTGGGAGAGAGTGGGAGGGAGAGATATATATCATAGCTAATCCTATGTTTCTTGATGGGATGGCTGATATATGGCTGATATATTAGTAAGCAGAGAAAGGAAAGTGCTAATTCATGCATTCTGAACAGTCCCTTTGTTGGTCCCAAATAGTGTGTTCAAGGTGAATGTGCTTTGTCTTCATGGGGCAGTTTGCAATTCACCTTGGTGTTGTCTTGCAGACAATAGAAGCCTTAGAATAGAATATAAAAGTAAGGTGATTTCAGTCATCATTTATGAAAACTGAATATGATCCATTTTAACTATACCTACCGGTAGCATCTGGATAGCTTCCATATGAAGATTGGCAATAGCAAAAGCACTTAGACTTATATATTGCTTCACAGGGCTTTAAAGCCCTCCCTAAGGAATTTACAGAGTCAGCGTATTGCCCCCAACAATCTGGGTCCTCATTACCAACCCCAGAAGGATGGAAGGCTGAGTCTAGCTCAAGTCAGTGAGAATCAAAGGAATCAAACTCCTGGCAATGTGGGCAGAGTTAGCCTGCAACACTGCATTCTAACCACTGTGCCACCATGGCAAGAATAGAGAAGAAGACATAAACAATTTATAGGTTTATAGACTAGACAGGGAAGTCCAAGTAATGTAGCCTTCCAGTATAAAACTACAGAAAATAATTTCTGTATACTGTAGCTGCAAAGAAAACATCACAGTTGCATTTAGGAAGTCAACAGAAGTTGGGCTCTATCTGAAGAATACTTTATCTTACAACAACAGCAGCAACATCGTATTGGTCTGAAAAAGTTCTTCAACGATTAAGAAGTTAGAATCCTTTTACTAAGAGTAAAGGCTAACATTTGGAGTCTTTTAGCTTAGAGAGAAAAAACCCCACAATGATAGAGGCGGAACATGACTCAACTATAAGATTCTGTATGATCCAGAGTAATATGATCACGGAGTAGAGAAAGTGATTGAAGGAAAAAAATGGCTGCTATCAAGTCATTAGATGGTCTTATTGAGATTTCCCTCTATGTGGTGAAATCTGCTTATTCACCTGAGTGGGATCTTATATAGTATGTCTATCTAAATGGTGGGGGGGAAACAGTGCTCACCAACTCTCACAGGATCACCCAATGAAATATCCCATTCAGTTAATGGAGCTACTTCTTTTTATAATATAGAAACCATGTAGAATGTGTTACCAGAAGAACGGGTGATGACAACCCTTGGGATTCTCAAACAATTGATTCATCAAGAACAATTAGCTGTAATGTTCTGTAAAGCTTTCTTATATAGAAGCTGTTTCATGGTTCTGGGGGACTCACAATGAGAAAGAACCAAGACAGTAAAAACTTCCTCTAGAAACTTCCTTTACTTGACTTCTATGGGGTACATAGTTTTGGTGATAAGCTGCAACTATTATTATTTTTTTTGTAACTTGGCTATTTGCTTTTTTAATCAAAGGGCACCACATTATCAGAGAGGACACAGTTAGAGGAAATGCCAACATCAATGCAAGTATCTCCAGTGATTAAAAGGAAGTACAGAATGAGGCAGAACCTGAGGTAAAAGAAACAAGAAAACAAAATCGTAACCTGAATTAAAGTGTTGTTGGATAAATGACATTACCTCACTGAAGGGAGTAGAGTTAGCCCACCAAATTGCTAATCTGTTCTTTTTTTTTTAATCAGATGTTGGCATTATCTGCCACTAATTACTTTTCCATTTCCACTTGTAATTATTCCATTGAATGTTTGTAGTGAGAAGCTGAAAATGAGGCAGATCACTGAGAAAGAATTAATTGTTAATGAATAATCAGCAGTAGGAAGCCAATTTCATTATCTTCAAAGAAGTAGCCAGAGATTAAGTACTAACTGTGCTTTCCTTAACAATTTTTTTTCTTTTGTGCACAAATGTAAAGTAACCACCAAATAATCAAATCCCAACTTCATCAATTATTTTCTATTATGTGGAGTGATAACCAATTTTGGTCTTTGTTGTTTAATGTTAACGGTAGAATTCATGCTGTGAAATGCTAATTGGAAGGTGTTACATTCAGTGGGTGCTTGGCCCAATTATTACAGCATCTTCATTATTATCGTATGATCCTATGAAGGCTGCATGATGGGAATTACTAAATTTGCTATGATACAGTCTTCTCCTGATAATAAACTTAGGATATTATCGAGTGAATGGCTAAGTTGCCAATAGTCTAAGACACTGCTTTCCATAGAGCACCAGAAACATACATGGGCATCTGTAGGATTACTAATCTGTTTAGAAAAGTTTTTGAAACTAATATATTGAAAATGAATGTATTTCTTGGGATATAAATCTTTGGTCTGGTGGTTTAGATACAAGGCTAGAGAGCAGAGAGTGTGACTTTTGGTTCTATCTTAGACGTGAAAACTAGCCTGGATGACTTTGACCCAATCATTCCCTCTCACCTTGTAGGACAGGGGTGTCAAACTCAATTTCATTGAGGGCCGCATCAGCATTGCGGTTGCCCTCAGGGGGCCGGGTGGGTATGGCCAGGGTGGGCGTGGCCTACTGGGTGGGCGTGGCTAGAGTGTGTATGGCCTACTGGGTGGGCATGGCCAGCTCTACATCATTCGCATCAAGGGTGCCTATGGGGGCCTGGGCAGGAGTGGGACAGAACTGAGGGTCTCTGGCAGAAGGAGGGTCTCTGGGCCAGGGCCAAGGCAGTGGGGGCCGTTCCCTCACTTTTTCCAGGATGGCTTCGCGGGCCGCATGAAACCACTTTGCGGGCCGAATCCGGCCCCCGGGCCTTGTGTTTGACATGTCTGTTGTAGGATCTTTGTTGTGGGGAAAACAGGAGGAGGAAAAATATTAGGTCTGCTTTAGGAACCAGAAGCTTGAACAATTCAACATTAGCCTCCTAATGATTTCATAGATTAAATTCTAATTCTCAGCTTTTATTTCTCCTTTGTTCTTGAAAGTGACCAAGCTTTGAAAATTAGTCCAGATAACATGCAGTTAATTTTGAAGTCCTGGAGGGTTCTTTATATGAAAGTGGAATTCAGTGAAGCTTATTTGTGGATGCAGATATAGGTTGACTAGGCGTATTATTTTATATCACACCTTCCTTGTTGGGTAGACTAGTGCTATTTCACTTCTGATTTTCAACTGAAATTCACAAAACAGATTTAAAAACCCTTAAACATCAAATGATTACATGTTTGTTAGTTGGGGGGGGGAATCCTGAAAGCTTCTACATGTGTATTTCCCAGTGGTAAAGGCAGTGGCTTGGCAAGTTTTTGTTTTTTGTTTGTTTTTATTAAATTTATATGCCGCCCATCTCGCTATCAAGCAACTCTGGGCTTGATAATGCCTGTATCACATTCAATCAAATGATTAACAAAATTCAGTGGTTGATAATCGTTAGAGTTATGCTTAATTAAGCACCCGTGGACAAACCTGGACCTGATCAGTGTGACCAAGCTCACCCACTCAGCTATCAGCAACCAAACAAAAGACGTAGATTTTATTGTCTGTTCTTGAACAACAATCCACGGAGAAAAGATAGATGAAAGAAAGCAATTGTCTGAAATTATCTACATCTCCTGATATATTTTTTTTTGATGCTGCATTTTCCTTCAGGGTTGGCATCACCAACTTGAGATAATCATATTGTCATCATTCTTAACAGAGATGCTACTAACTTTACTCCCCACCACTTTCAGAATCACTGTCAAGCTTTACCGAGAAGGGGGGAAAAAAGACATACACAATCTCAGAACCACCTTACATTATGGAAATCACCCATTCCATTTTATTATCACAATTTGGCCTTTGTTCTGAGTCACTCCATTGATCTAACTAGCCAGTACAGGTATATATGGTTTCGTTTCCAGTTCGCCTTTTAAGAAGATAACATGGAAATAGTATGAACTGTAGCTTTGCTTTGTGTGTTTCATCAGCAGTATTAAAACACAAACACAAACCATTTCATAATGGAGTTCCTTTTAAGAAATTCACACTTGGTATTTTTGAAAACAGCATTGTGAAAAACATATATTTGGGGAAATGGTTGCCACATGGCCCAAATCTTAGGGGGGAAAAGAACATGTTTGGAGAAATTCATTAAAAAGCAGCATGTTTTCATTATATTTTTCAACAAACATTTGCACATTGTTAAGAAAGCATGAGTTTGCAATTCAAAAACGAAATGAAGTGAAAAGCAAAACAGTTCATCCCCTCCGAACTCAGCCACTTCTCTGTTACTGAATATTTTGAAAAATATAGATTATGGAATATTTAACTGTAGCACAAATCATCTAGTTTGACTAAGTTTGGAAGCAAGCCATGCTATGGATTATGACAATTTCTTCTCGGGTTTCCCATGCCAACCAACTTATTTCCCTGCTGGCAATTTGCTTGGTCTTTCTACCTTTATATTAAAAAGAAAAGAAAACATATGATCTTGTATTCACTTCCGACAATTGATTTGTCATTTCTCCCCCCCACCCAAATATGGTAAAATTTCAGAATATTTCAGTGAATCAAAATTTGACATTCAGCTAGGGTGAATGTAGGTGGACGGTGAGGTGTAATGTAAATATGCCTCAGTTCACAAATGTAAATGTTAACAAATTTGAATATTCTTACTTTAGAATTGCCCACTGCTAACTAAAAATGGAATTTATAATATGCACCCTATGATGATCTTTCTCAGAACAGCTTCAGGAGAGCCACAGAATTTCATTAGGCCAGAAGAACTTAGAAACAGCTCTTCTTTGTGCAATAAGAATTCAATAATGGAAAATATGTAGCCATTATTTTGCATTTATTTATAGGCTCCTAATACCAAAATGGGACGCGGTGGCTCAGTGGGTTAGGATGCTGAGCTTGTCAATCAGAAGGTCGGCAGTTTGGTGGGTTGAATCCCGAGTGCCGCGTAACAGAGTGAGCGCCTGTTACTCGTCCCAGCTTCTGCCAACCTAGCAGTTCGAAAGCACATAAAAATGCAAGTAGAAAAATAGGGACCACTACGGTGGAAAGGTAACAGCGTTCCGTGCGCCTTTGGTGTCTAGTCATGCCGGCCACATGACCACGGAGACGTCCTCGGACAAGCGCTGGCTCTTCGGCTTTGAAACGGAGATGAGCACCGGCCCCTAGAGTCGGAAATGACTAGCACGCATGTGCGGGGGAACCTTTACCTTTTACCTTTAATACCAAAACAAATTTCAGTGTAGCATACACAATTCTGCATAGTTTTAAGGGTTTTCATTAAGCTATAAATGAATCGCCCTTCTGGCTGAAAATCTGTTTTCCTTTGCATTCCCTTCCCTCCCACTTTATCTATTCCCTCTTAAACTCCACACGGATTGTGTAGATTTTATTTAAGCAGGTCCAAAGTGCAGTTGCCCTAGATAGGTTTACTCTCTTAACATTCAAGGCATTGCTAATATTCATTTTTCATTAAATTGTTCAATCTGGAGGCATTCCAAATTACTATTTATTCCAACGGAAACACTACTAATTACACACAATCTCTTAATAAAGAATGGAAAAAAGATTAAAATTCTCCTCTTTTTAGTATTCTAACGTGAAGTTATTTTAAAGGGCAAACTGGGATTTTCCTAACTTTCTTTGAGTCTTTCTTTAAAAGGGAAAGCAGATTAGGTGCAAGTAAAATAGGTTGGAGAATCCAGCCCTCCCTAACATTAACTCAGAATCTTAGAATTGAAAGGAGCCATCAGGACCAACCCTGTTCTGTGAAGGAGTCCAAATCAAGGCATTTGACGGATAGCTGTCCATCTCTGCTTGCACATAGCCAATGAAAAGAAGCTTTCGTCTCTTTGGCAATTCATCCCATTTCAAAATACTTTTCGTAACATTGATTCAAAATGTAACTCCCTACGTTCCATGTCTTGAAGTCCAAAAGAACAACACACACCTGTCTTCTGTCTAACACCCTTATCTCTACAAAGCCTGCTGAAGAAAACAAATTCCTTAATAGGTGCCAGTTTCCAGAGCTGGACAGATTCCTACATTTCTATGCAATTCCTAGGGGAAAAGAGGGATCTTTTTGAAATTGGCAAGCTGTCTGGCATGTATCATCATGAGATATATTTATTTTATCATTTATTTATTTAAATGTACAACTTTTAGGAGCTTGGTCACGAGTCCTAAGAGGTTTGCTGGTGAGAAAGACCATACACCAGTCACATCATTCCTATTTAAACATTTTCTGATCCTAAGGAAATAGACTCAAAGCAATCCTTCTGTGAGCTGTTTTTCAGATTGGTTCTCCTGATGTTGTCTATTTTTCCAGCAGAAGGTCTTTGCCACATGGGTATACCTTCTGCATCCTCCCTATTCATTGCTAACACTGTGCTGCTACTAAAACACTTGACTTGTTCACTAGTTAGTTAGGCATCTGGATTGTTAGGATTTTGCAAGCTATTTTGTCTCTTTCTTTGCCATGGAAGATGCAAGCTCCCAGCCTTTGTTAGCCTATTTGCTTGAGAGCCAACCCAGAGGCTTGGAACTAGTAGGCAATGAAAGGGAAATTGAATTAGAATTATAGTCTTTGCAAATCAATATTCTGGCTGCGGATTTTGAATCAGTTCTCATTTCATAACAGCTTTCAAAAGCTGACTCCCTACAGTGGCGTAGCATGGGGGGTGCAGGGGGGGCCGGCCGCACCGGGCGCAACATCTGGGGGGGCGCGCTCACACTGAGCTGCTCAGGGAGCCCCAAGGGCTGCACAGAGTCGGCTTGGCTCCGCTCTCGAGCTGCTCTTTCTTGCAAAGCGAAATGAGTCTGGCAGGTGAGATGGGCGGCCACATAAACTGAATAAAATAAATAGAAGCGCCCAACTCTCCGCCCAGGCTCAGGCCAACTGCAAGCGCCCCGCAGGCGCCCCGGCAGGCTTGGCCAAGCGAAGACGGACCCGCCGGCCGGCCGGCCTAGCTTTGTGCGCATGCGTGGCTTTATTTAGCGGGGCTCACGTGCGAGCTTGAATGCAGCAGCTCTTGCAGGTCGGAGCCCCGCCCAGCCGCCCTCGAGAGGGACCCGGAAGCATCCCGCATTGCGCGCGACTCTTCTTCGAAAGTCTACGCCGCTGCGGGGCGCGTCTTTTCGGTGGTGCCGTGACATCACCACCCGCCCGCCCCTCTATTTCCGCTTCCGGTTGCCTTGCCCCGGGTGCTGACAACCCACGCTACACCACTGACTCCCTATCAAGCACATACACTGCATCTAAATGTTTGTTAAGCATGTACGACAATGGCCAAAGTGATACCACATCATACTGTATGATCAGGTGTTGGGTTGGGTCCCTTGTCTATATTTCTCACACATAGGCATGCCATCGTGATATGGAATTTAATGTGAATTAAAAGGCTTAATGTTTCTGCCAGTGATTTGCACAGATAGCACAGAGCCTTTTCTCTCCAAATTCAGCCACAATTTTGGGATGCATTTAAGTCTCTTGGGGGAGTCAGACGTAGCATCTCTTCTCAAAGGAGGTGCCAAATAACCTAGGTTTTGCCTTAAGGGAAAGTTAGATAACCCAAGGCCACCAGCCATTCCATCTAGCTGGAGGATAGAGACAGAAGAGAAGTATGACTGTTCCATTGACTCTACTCTTTGCTCCCCCCACCCCCAAACTTTACCTGGTGAGCTGCTAATTCCATTGCAGACCTTCTAACTGATTGCTTGTTCTCTTCCTCCTCTTGTCCCATTCCTGACGTTTAGATCGCAAGGAAGAGACGAGATTTATCTTCCTGCTCTTATGAGTAAGCCACTGAAACAATTTGGCTGAAGCACGGAGGAAAATTGGTTAAAGGTTTAAGTTCCTGCTGTTTAATTGACATTACATACTGGTAGTTTTAATTTTCAATTTATATTTTGCGCTGCATTGTTCTTCTATTTTAAAGTAACTGTACAATGTTTAAAATATCCTACAGTTGTCTTATAAATTGTTGTTGTTAGCTGTGAAGTCGTGTCTGACCCATCGCGACCCTATGGACAACGTTCCTCCAGGCCTTCCTGTCCTTAACCATCTTCTGGACTCCATTTAAGCTCACGCCTACTGCTTCAGTGACTCCATCCAGCCACCTCATTCTCTGTCGTCCCTTTCCTCTCTTCCCTGTATTAAAAATACAAATGGTAACTAAAACATATATTCTGTCTCCCATCTATTATTCCTGACTACAGTATACCAAGAAAAGACCTTGTTACTGCAATTATCCCATCAGAACTGTCCAGCACATGGTAATAGTAAATAGTTGTAAATAGTAATTTTATTTACTTTATTTTCTTTATTTTTGATACGAATCAATATTTCTACTAATAGTTTCTGTTACATTGCTTTCACAGACATAAATTCAAGCTAAATGGTCCTGGAGATACCTTAGAGTTATTATAGCTTATTAAAGCAATATTGATTGCAGCATGTGTGTTTGGTTTGTTGGTTTTTCCTGAATCATTGGTTTTCTTAAATGCTGTTTCTTGGACCACATTTTTAATCTTAATTCCCCATCTCTGTTTTTAAATGCCTCCCAATTCAAAATGTTCACAGGAATTGCGCAAAGGTATCTTATTAAATAATGTCGCCAACATGAAGTTCATTATTATGCAAAAGCCATCCTCGGAACAGATTTGTTAATTGCTACACATTTGCATAATTAATGAACTCTCTGATGAATAATGCCTTTGCAGATTTGTGCAGCATTGTTTTAAAATAAATTATAAAATACATGTCAAATGAGGAGTGCTTTTTTAGAATCCCATAGCATTCCTGGAGAATTAATTACCAAGCGCTTGTCACATTAAAATGAGTTTGTGGTTTTTGTGCTGTTGGTCTAAAATTAATCACAAAATGAAATGTCAGTTAATTAAAATACATCACTGTGTTGCTTTTAAAAAGTAAAACTGAGGAAAGTCTGGCAAAACTTTGAATACTTTTGCTGGTTATTGCACTACAACTATTATAACTCCCTTGGGACTTGTTAACATATCACTATTTCAGGAAATGAAATTTATTTTATTTTATTGCACTTTTACTCTTGAATAATGCTACTGACAAATAAAATACACAAAGGAATGTTATGGGAGAAATACTACTTCAAGTACTGTTGTATTTATACTTGATCTTTCTGGGGGTTTTTAGCTAATAAAATATAAAATTTTAAAAAGTTAATTAGAATGTGAATCTTTCTTTGAGTGTAACATTTCCTCTTTCAAAATGCTCTGATACAGTCTCAAAAGCCATAATTCATGCACAGAGGTCTTTGTGAAATTTGAACGAGAAACAGATGGGAATCATCCAATGATACGAATAAATAACATATTTATTGCTGTGAGTTTGTTGGACATTTTCATACTGTAGTTCTCTTAAAACATCATTATGGGAGATGTAATCTCAGTGTGCCAGGAGGGCATCAGATTAGGAAAGTTTACTCTATTAAAATTTGTTAACACATTTTTAAAAATTATTTTTTAATGAGCACCTGAATAATCATCAAGTCTATGTAATTTTTGAAAACATTTTCCTGACTTCTTGAAACCTAGACCTCCTGAAAAAATAGGTTTAATTTAGAATAGTAGAATTGTTATAATTAAAAATAATTATAGCTGTAGACTCCAGCAAGCAACACTAACTCACATTTCAAAGTATATTAATGTTATAATACTTGAAATGCCTTTTGAAGTCATGTGACTAACATATTGGATGTTACTGACTGCTGCATAATTCCGTTCAATGTTTTTAGGATTAGAGATTTATGGTCCAAAGCACTTCATGCTTAAATCCTACCATGAAACCAGATTTTACCTCCTTGGTTCTAAGGATGGGGAAGGACCAGAATGCTCTTGCACACATATGTGTTTGAATATTATGCCAGCAGCATATCCCTCAGGCAGGGAATGGAAAGTCTCGGTGCATAAGCCTGCACTCTTTTTTTAAACTCTCTTCTGTGGGAAGAATCCAGACAAGGTTACAAACGTCTTTTGAAAGTAGACCATGTGCATAACTCTGAGGTTTCCAAACTGTGCACTACAGTGCCCAGAGCACCAAAACAAACTCGTGTCATGGGATATTTTACTACTTAATAAGCGGGACTGTTAGTGATGCACAATTTCAGAACTGCTATAGGTGCCGTGACCTGATAAAGTTTGGGAATCTCTGGTTTTAGCACATTCCTATCAAAATCAGCAGAAATGGACATGGATTCACTGGAGTTTGCTTGTTATAGGTAAAGGTAAAGGTTCCCCCGCACATGCGTGCTAGTCGTTTCCGACTCTAGGGGCCGGTGCTCATCTCCATTTCAAAGCCAAAGAGCCAGCGCTTGTCCGAGGACGTCTCCGTGGTCATGTGACCGGCATGACTAGACGCCAAAGGCGCACGGAACGCTGTTACCTTCCCACCGTAGTGGTCCCTATTTTTCTACTTGCATTTTTACGTGCTTTTGAACTGCTAGGTTGGCAGAAGCTGGGATGAGTAACAGGCGCTCACTCTGTTACGTGGCACTCAGGATTCGACCCGCCAAACTGCCGACCTTCTGATTGACAAGCTCAGCATCCTAACCCACTGAGCCACCGCGTCCCTTTTTTGCTTGTTATACTGGAACTGAAATAAACAAGTTCCACAATAAGTATTTTGTCACAGAGAGCGCAGCAGTGGTCTTAAGAGGGAGCTGAAAAATGCAAGTATCTATGGCCTAGCTATTTAATTTTTCTGCAATGCTCTGGGTTCAATGGTTCAACCAAGCACTATGGATAATGTCCCACATGATGTGTTGAAACATTTTTCATATCAACCCTATTATAGGACGTTCATATAGGGCTGTTTCAAAGTTTGAAGCATTTTTGAACATTTAAAATGGGTTGCTCTGAGCTTAGAATCGAGGTTCTAACCATTCAGGAGCCATTTTGTCCACAGTTCCTTTCTTTCACAGCCCACATTCAGGACACTTTCCTGCCTCACTTGTTGTCTATTTCTTGGGAAATCGTTACCTCATCTACTCTCCTGCTTTGGATATCACTGGATTTACCAACTGAGGGGTAGACTTACTTCCTTACTTATTTCTCTCCTCCTTTAATCTGCCCTGGGAATATTTTTTGTCAACACCAAGGATTGTTACTCTCACCTTACACCCAACTGCTTCATTTCTTTCTGGCAAGTCAGTTGGATGAATTTTGCCAACCATGGGCTGCCCTCCCTGACCTCCTCTCCTACCCCCCCACCACCACAACTTTGCTGCAGAAAAGGTTGTACCAGGCTTTGATTCAGCCATGCTAGTTTTATTGCTTGTCCCGCTGCTAATTTTTGTTGCAGAAGCACATTGTTATAGGGCTTCATCACTGGTTCCGAGGCAGGAGTTTTCAGTACAAATCCAGCCTTTTGCCTATCTGTCCCACTTTTTCATTCACAAGAACGTGCTGCTTTTCTGCTCAGATTCTGCCAAGCTGCTAACACTTGTCCACTGGTTTTGGCATTGTATTTGATTCCTAAAATCAGCAGCCTGATTCATTACTTCCTAACCACCTCCTGTGGGTCCTATGAATATTCCCTGAATCTCTGCTAATGTGTGTACCACGTACCAGTGTAGTACCTACCTGACTGGATGACTAGAGTAAATTCTCAAGGTTTTTCCAGTGAGACCAGGAGCCAGATGTGATACTCACTCTTTCTGACATCCTGATAAAAACCTTCTCATATAAGAAGGCTTTAGTTAAAACAGATACGTTGAGCTCAAGATTTCTGGAATTATTGAAACAGCATAGGAACAAAGACTTTTGAGCTCCATTTATTTTAAATTTGTAACTTTTTGCACATCCCTAATAGGCACAGATGCTGTGGCAGGTGTCAGCCAGGGGATCTGGCATAATAAATGGCTTATTATCTGCCAAAAGATATTAAATAGATAGTCTTGGCCTCTTCTAAACAAAGTATGCCTGAATATAACTTGAGGTAATCCTTAATGAACATTATATAACCAACTCTATTTTAACACAATTATACTTCAATTCATTACAGTAGACTTTAGTCTTTTCAGTTCCCATTGAACTCTGGCAAAATTATTGTAGCTCCATTAGCAGCTAAAGTGTCAATGGACCCCATAACAGGTTTAAAAATGAATGAACATTAGAACTGTGTTGTTGTTGTTGTTTTTAAAAAAATCTGATTATAGACTACTCTGAAAGATAGACAGATGGCTAGTAATTTGCCCAGATTTCATCTGTCTATGAATTGACCGTGCTCCTAAGTTTTCTTTGACAAAATTAAAAGCAATGAAAGCCCAGATTTTGCATTAGCTGTTTACTAGTTTAACAAACAAAAATTAACTTAATGTCCCATATACAGAGATTATTATTTTGCAAGGAACATTCTCTCTTTGTGCTTTATAAATGCAATAAATCTTTATTAGAACATTTCAAACAATTATGACATTTCTTTTGTTGCCCTATGTGTATTTGATATATGAATTCCAGACGAATTTTATTTAATGTTTAAGAGGCATTGTTATTATTTAAATCGTATAAAAATAATCTCATTACATAAAGTCTCCTCAAACTAGGAAATACTAGGACCACAAAACGAACTGAAATCAATAAATCTGCCTTTGTAATTTTACACATAACAATAGCAGATATAAAAGGCTTAGCAAGGAACTTGTTTTGTATTAATCTCCAATTTATCAAAATTTAATTTCTTTTGGATTAGACTCCTTCCATTTCATTAACCTGCAGGATGAGTCATCCCCCTCACCGCCGCTGCCCCTTGCTTATTCTTTAATCCACTGGAGCCAGATTGGCAAGAGATTACTGTAAACTGACATTCCTAAAACCTACATCCCTAACCAGAATATTCAGCCCAGAAACAGATGACACAAATTTATCCAAAACATTTAACTTTATTTAAAACAGCAACATATAATTTATAAGCTATACTCTGTAAGTATAAATGTAAATCCTTGGAGCAAATTCTCCAAATCACCTAAAATAGGGACCATGAATTTAAAGAGAGTTTTTTCCCCTCCTTTCTCCATCTGGCATTAAAATGTCAATCCTACCTTGCCTTTTTCTTGTCTTGGACAAGAATTTGGTATTTTTGCTAACTTATCTACTTAGCTAGCTTATTTACTCATTTATCTATCCAAAGTAGTGTAAATAGAACATTATTCAATAAAGATATTTAAGTAAAACAATCAACAATAAAGCAATGTAAAGAGGCCCTTGGGAGAATGAAGAAGACTTCATCTTCCAATGTTATTCAAGCATATTTGATTAAGAATATTTCTAGCAAACAGCTGTAAGGGACGCGGTGGCTCAGTGGGTTAGGACGCTGAGCTTGTCGATCAGAAGGTCGGCAGTTTGGCGGGTCGAATCCCAAGTGCCGCGTAACAGAGTGAGCACCTGTTACTCGTCCCAGCTTCTGCCAACCTAGCAGTTCGAAAGCACGTAAAAATGCAAGTAGAAAAATAGGGACCACTACAGTGGGAAGGTAACAGCGTTCCGTGCGCCTTTGGCTTCTAGTCATGCCGGCCACATGACCACGGAGACATCCTCAGACAAGCGCTGGCTCTTCGGCTTTGAAACGAAGATAAGCACCGGCCCCTAGAGTCGGAAACGACTAGCACCCATGTGTGGGGGAACCTTTACCTTTACCTTTAGCATACAGCTATTTTTGTAACTGGATAAAATCCAATTCTGATACTATAATTTCAAGGAAAAGACCATCCTGAGGAATGATTTAGGGTTGTTGTTATGTTTTAAATATATATTACTAGATGGCTTTGGGATTAAACATTGACCAAAGTTGAAAGGAAGTAAAAGAGCTATGAAGCTAGTTCCCTCTGGTTTTTATTCTCCTTCTTCAAAGTAAAAAAAAGTAGACATTAAAACAGAATAAAACAACAGTTTCCCCTACCTAAAAAACCTTTTGCACAAAAAGATGTGGGATTCTTTCCCACCCTCCAATACAAAGTAAAAAGAGTGAATGGCTTCTACTTTATTCTCCTTGCTCTGTTCGTAAGCTCCTGGGTGTGCTTTTCTTGGAATTCCAATATTATATCCACCTGCATTCCCAACCTGTATTAACTAAATTCAGGTGCCCTCTCTCCAACAACATGATGGTGTCCCAAGTCTATTAGAAGCCAGTGGTGGTGCTGAATCCCCAGATAACATTTCAGTTTTCGTACCTTCTTAAACTTAAATCCCAACAAGTCTATTACTTATTTTTTATTTATTAAATTTATATGCCACCCGTTTCACCGATAAGGTGACTCATATAAGTCTGAGTAGCTTGTCCAGAAAAAAGACACTTCGTTCATAGATCCATTGTGCAATCTCAAAGCATAATCTTTCCGTCAAACTAAAGAGCCCAAAACAATTGTCATTTCATAATGAGTTGTGTCAAATCTGGGTTTGAAAATTAGGCTGTAATGGTGAAGGAATGTTTTCTTTTTTTAAAGAAAGCCTTATAGAAATTGAAAAGCTGGTTGAACTGTCTTGATATTGGTGATGTGCAATACATAAAAAGAACAGTGTAATATATAAAAAGGCATTCTGATTAGCAAACTAGTTAGGTGCGGGCTGGATGGCATAGCAATTAGCTGGCTATGTAGCCAATTTGAAAATCATCCTCAGGGCTCATTAAAAAAGGTAAAGGTTCCCCCGCACATGCGTGCTAGTCATTTCCGACTCTAGGGGCCGGTGCTCATCTCCATTTCAAAGCCAAAGAGCCAGCGCTTGTCCGAGGACGTCTCCGTGGTCATGTGGCCGGCATGACTAGACGCCAAAGGCGCACGGAACGCTGTTACCTTCCCACCGTAGTGGTCCCTATTTTTCTACTTGCATTTTTACGTGCTTTCGAACTGCTAGGTTGGCAGAAGCTGGGACGAGAAACAGGCGCTCACTCTGCTATGCGGCACTCGGGATTTGACCCGCCAAACTGCCGACCTTCTGATCGACAAGCTCAGCGTCCTAACCCACTGAGCCACTGTGTCCCTCCAGGGCTCATTAGTGGTATCTAATAAAATGAATGAAAGACTGAATGGATTCAGTCATTGTCCCTGCAACAGTTCAGTGATAAAGAGCTACAGGTAATACTAATAAAGGAGAATATTTGTAGCTCAAGGTTGAATTGTGGGGTTCTTGGTGATCTCTGAGCTTTGTTCTTTTCTTGCAGATGTTTCATTACCAAAGTAGACCACATCATTAGTTTGGCAACCCAGTTTGGCAATGAAACATCTGCAAGAAAACAACCAAGTTCAGAAAGCACCAAGGACCCCACAGCTAAAGGTAACGCTTATTAAATTGATAACCGACACAAAATGGAATGTTACAGCCATTGTAATTCAATGGAAGAGAGAAATAAAAGTAAAACAAAATGGTCGGTTGGAGAAGTGTGCTGAAAATAATGGAATGAAACTTAACAGGGACAAATGCCAAATTCTTCAGTTCAGGAACCAAAAATCAGATGTTGCAAGATGGGAGATATCAGATTCGGCAATAAACCCTTGTGATAAAGGTCTTACAATAGTAACCATTTGAAATTGAATATGAATATGTAGCTGCAAGAAAAAGGAGCAACAAGAATTATCAGGAGACTAGAAACTAAGTACTATGGAGAGAGATGTCCCAAAGGTGCTTTTTCCCCCCAAGAGGTAAATGGACTGTCCACAAAAAGAAGTTTTGGGACAACCATGACCTGGATGACTGAGAATCTTCATAGACATATGAAGAGAAATGGAAGTATGTGGGGAATGTTTAGTTGTGGGAACCAAGAGAAGACTGATTGAACGGTAGAAAATCTTCCATTAGAATAACTCAACAGCAAAACTAATTACCCAGAGAGATGGTGAACTCCTCTTCATTAGATGTAGTCAAGCAACAGCTACATAATTATCTTTAGGAGATGCACTAATTGGAATTACTGCAACTAAACAGCCTCTTCCACCATTATGATTCTATAATTCTGTGAATGATGACTGATACTTGGTATTAAGGTGCTAAGGAAGGTGGCAAGGAAAGGAAGCGAACAGCAATTTTCATTGCTCTGTTAAGATAATCCATACTTTGCTTTTTCTTGTGTCCAGGTATATTTGATATATTTATTATATAATAAATTCAGCTATCCTGTTCTATCTGCCTTAGGAATCACAGCCTTACTGCAAGCAGACAAGATGGCTGCTTTTGTCCAGCTGTAGTTTTCCCATGGTGTTTTTTTGCCCATGGCTGTGTCCTTCCATTCCCAATCCAGGGTGAGAAATGAGGAAGATTTTGACTTGAAGTCAAACAAACACGAAGGCCACCGTATGGAAAATGGAGGGAGGCTGGAAGTTGATCAGGCCTAGAACTGACCATAATCATTCATTTGGGCACTAGTCTGCAGATGATACCCTCTCATTCCTTGGTTTTTCCCTCCCCTGAAATTAATTGCAAAACTTTCGCAGATGCCAGCAGCACTTGACCAGAACTCTCGGGTTATTGCTTGTCAGACTATTAATGGGTTTGGCTAACCATGACAGTCATTCCGTTTCTCCCTCCTGTGAGTTACTTTCTGTGAAATTTATGCATAGGTTTTGCCAAGATTTGACAACTTTCAGGGCATTAACATAAAATTAGACTTCAGAGCTGAACAATGGGTGGCATTAAGATTACCAGCAGGGGAAACCAATTGAAAAGAATTGATTTCCTTTTTGCTCTTTTAGATTTTCATTTAGCCTTTTAAAATGATCTTGTTGTTTTACTCTTATAAAGATTTCCTGTAGAGAAAGGTAAAAAGAGAGGACCATTTCCCTGGATGCCAGATTCTTTGTATTTGTATAGTGTTCGGGGTGCATGTGTGTGTTGGGGGGCAGGGGGGGCATAATAGTTACTGGCAAAATGCTTGATAGCATCTTAAACAAACTTAACCAAACAACAACTATTCCTGCAAGGCACCAGAGGGAGGGGGATATTATCTGAGAGACCTATTTTGCTGAGGATGAGCCTGCTTCCTCACAGATTGCTCTCCGAGTGCCATTACAGGACACAACGTGTGTTTGTGTGTTAATAAGCTGGGACATCTGGCAACCAGCTTTTTTCCAGATTCATTAACTGACTCCATTTTGATGACCAGAGGCTATGATAGCAGAAGCTGGAAGGCTTCTTGGTCTTCAGAAATGGGTGGGTGGGGGGTTGACCTAACTTCATTGGCTCAAATGTGGCTTATTTCATTTTGTCTCACGTTTGACATTATTCATATTTCAATGTGGAAAATTGAAAAAAAAAATGACCTGTAAAAGTGCAAAATGTCGGGTACCTCTTTTCTCCCCCCCCTTCTGATCGCCAACAAAGAACGACGTTAATGCTCTAGCTTTGTTCAGAGTTGAAGTGGTTCAATTTGCAAGTTAGAAAAGGACTTTGTTCAAATGAGGTTTACAGGTTTTAGACCAGAACACATTAGCTTATTCTTCTCTAAGGCACAATAGTCTGGTTTAATGCATTCCAACAAAGTAGAATTTAACCTAAATTGAAGCTGGGAAATCAAAGCGGCAGCACTGCTTCTGTTGAGCTGCTTGTTTATCCCTTGAAAACATACAGAAAAGGCTAAAAAATGCTCCAAGAGAGAATGATTGAGCAAAAGAAATCGGACTTGATGGTACATGTTGAAAGATGAAATGGGCAATGAAGTTTCCGTATGTTCTCCTTCTGCAGTAATTAAGAACTGTCACATACCATTTCATTCTTTAACCTTCCTTGGATGTATTGGAGTGAATGAAGCTTTCCTTAGGGAATATGTTATGGAATTTTGTTGTGCAGAGGTCTCCTTGTGCTACCGAAGAGTTGAGCAGACAAGAAAGGGTACTGAGAGCAGCAAGAGTCACACAAGAGTACACTGAGTTGTAAAAGCAAAAAGTAGTTTACTTTTGAGGTGGTGTAAGAACAACAAGAGGGACGCGGTGGCTCAGTGGGTTAGGACGCTGAGCCTGTCGATCAGAAGGTCGGCAGTTTGGCGGGTCGAATCCCGAGTGCCGCGTAACAGAGTGAGCACCTGTTACTTGTCCCAGCTTCTGCCAACCTAGCAGTTCGAAAGCACGTAAACATGCAAGTAGAAAAATAGGGACCACTCCGGTGGGAAGGTAACAGCGTTCCGTGCGCCTTTGGTGTCCAGTCATGCCGGCCACATGACCACGGAGACGTCCTCGGACAAGCACTGGCTCTTCGCCTTTGAAACGGAGATGAGCATCGGAAACGACTAGCACCCTTTACCTTTACCTTTAAGAACAACAAATGCACAGTCAAAAATCAACAGTCCAGGTCATACACAATAGCAACAGTCCAAGGAGTAATCCAAAATACAAAGTCTTCTTACCGGTCCAGAGGTCAATACACAGGTAACAGAGCAAAAACAGTAACAGTAGAGAGCAGTGAATTCAGAGAGAGAAAGAAGCTACGTTCCTAGCTCCCTCTTATGGCCATGAGAACACTTACACACCCATTGGCCAATTAACTTCTTTTTTATTTAAAAAGTTTTACAATACATTTTGACTTTAATCCCCCCCTCCCCCACCCCTATCTAGCCCTCCCTATCCCTCTCCCCCATTCCCTCCTCCCCCCCCGACTTCCCAGAGCTAAATACAGGGTATAAAATCGAAAAACAAACATAAGCACCCCTATGTTATCAACAATAAACTATTAATTCTATCTCCCTCTAGCTCACATAAAATGAATACAAACAATATTAATATTACAAATAAAGTAAAAAAGAAAAAGAGAAAACAGAAAAAGAGCTTTACTCAGAATAGATTTTCTTAATCCCAGTCCTTATTCATATTAATTTCAAAAAAAAGGAAAAAAAACTTTCACCTACTATTTGCATTCTCCCACCTTTCTCTAATTTCTAAACAAATTCTCAGTTACGCGCCAAAAGCGCCTATCTCTGTTAACCTTAATAATCTCCAACCAAACTAAACTATGATCAAAAATAGTTCTTGCATGTATCACGCCAAATGTCTCGCAGTTCCAGATCATCCTTGAGTTCAAATAAAAAGAGTAAAAAAAGGTTTAGGCAGTCTCTAAGACAACTTGTTGTTAATTAGGAGCTTGCGTACCCATTCTTAGTTCAACACATACTTTTAGTCCATAACCCTAATATACTTTTCTAGCAAGCAAATAACATCAATCTTAAATTGTGTTAAACATTAAAAAAAACTTTCTTTCTCCTCTATGATAAATTTAATCCATTGACATTCTAATTTAAAAATTTAATCACCAATCTTGACGCCCCAAAGATTTTGGAGCACGTCTGTCATAACCCCCATAACTTCTTTGGACCGCGCCCCTTCCACAGCTTCACTGTAAGTACGCTTTGGAGATTCCATAACTTTCTGCTGGTCTTGCTCTTGCTCTTGTCTCGCTCTTCTTAGGGCGGCACGCGTCATCCTCTGGCCTCCTGCAACAACCGATGAGACTGTAACTTGATCCCCTCCAACACCATTGTCCTCTGTCTGTCTATCTGCAACATCTTGAAGCTTTCCCTCACCGTATCCCTTTACAGCTTCCAAAAATGATAGGGAGGTTGCTTTTAACACATTGCTATAAAAATCACGTGCCTGGGCCACAGTAACCAGACGATGTCTTTTACCTTCGTGCGTCACCACCAGTCCAACTGGAATCTCCCATCTAAACTTAATATCACATTTCTTAAGTTCCTGTACTAGAAATGCAAAATCTTTCCTTCTCCTTAAAATCTTCGGAGGAATCTCTTTTAAAACCAAGACTTCTTGCTCAGCCACTACCAATTTAGTATCATAAGCAGCTTGAATGACTTCATCTCTAATTACTCTCTTTGTAAAATAGACCACCACATCTCTGGGTAACTTCCTCTGTCTTGCAATCCATGAATTTACACGAAAAATTTTGTCCATATTTCCCTCAATTTCAGATGCTGGCTGGCCCAGTACCCCTTCCAGAGCCTCAGAAATCAGCTGCTTTAAATCTTCTTTACAATTCTCCTTTAAACCCCTGATTCTAATAGCATACTGCATCTGATGATACTGAACAAGGCTCAATTCTCCGTCCATTTTATCCCTTATATTTTCATTTTCTAATACCTTTGCTTCTAATATAGAGTTCTTTTGACTGAGATCCTCCACTTTTACATCCAGCTGTTAAACACATTCAGCTACAGATTCAATCATAGACAACATGTGCACCCTCATTGCTCTAAACTTCTCTTCCATCTTCTTCTCCAATTTCTCCATTTTCTCCTCCATTTTCTCCTCCAGCTTTTTCAACTTTTCATCCATCATATCAGACATCAATTGTGAATGCTTTCCAAGAGCATCTTGTAAATCCTTAAGCGTCAATACCGGAGGAGGTGCAGGAGGAAGCAAAGCTTGCAATGAGGTCTGTTGCACCAGGGAAGACCCCGCACTCCGAAGAGCTTTAGAAGTTTTAGCCGCCATCTTCCCCCACTTTCACTTATTGCGCACTTTCACTTTAAAGCTATAAAATCCATTGAGCTAGAGAGTAAAGATAAGAGTCCACATCACCTTGACCTCCTGTACCGCTCTGCCTGCATCTTGATAATCAAAAGTATTTCCTTTTGGCAGGGGTGGTTGCTAACGCCTGGCTCTGCTCCAAAAATCCCGGAGCAGGGGCGCTGCGCAGCTCGGAGCAACCCAGGCTTCGGGGGGGCTCAATCCTTCAGCCGCCCAAACTCTCAGCTCAGGCGGCCCCAGAGAGCTCAACCCCTACCTGGGGCCTCACCCCCTCCTCTTCTCCCGAGGAGGGGGCTTCAAATCCATCTAAACAGCTGATCGGCACTGTTTACGATGGAAAAACACAGCTGCGGAGCGGGCAGCCCAAAAACGGCTGTCTTTGGCGTCGCGTCGCCACCGGAAGTCCTGGCCAATTAACTTCTTAAAGTCATAACACTATGGTTAATATATTTTCAACCCAACATTGTAGGCTAACACCATATGCCTAACAGAATATTCACACTGTACCCTTAAGCTGCTCCTGTTCTGTGCTAATGCCAGCTTGACCCCTCTGTGGACAGAGGTGCTTGGACAACGGTTTTCAAGGTATTCAGTTTAGATTGCAAACTACCAGATACTCTTCAAGCTACTCTTGGATAATTATTTCATATAAACTTTTACAATTTAAGATAATTTAATCTAATCTATTATAATTATAAGGCATTTCAATAACTGGATCTTAATGCCTGAAGACCCTGAATCATCAATTTAATTGCCTTAGATCAGGGGTGATGACACCAGCAAGGTGTTTGATGGGAAACTGTTCCAGAGAATAACTACCATTGCAGAGAAGCACAGATTTCCTGTTCTCCCCTGAATCTACCATAGGGAGGGAACTCACATCCTATCTACCTGGGTATGGTTACACAGGTAGGAATTATTTCAAGCAGTAGTCCTCCAGGTATCCAAATCCTAACTCACATACGGCTTCAAAACCAACACTTTAAATTATGCCTGGAAGCCTATTGGTAATTAACGTAAAATCTACAGCTCTGGGGTGACATGTGAATAGTAGCTCTTAGCCCCCAACAGGTGGTTTGTTGCATTTTGCAGTTTCTAGAAGTCACAAAAGACAGCCCCATGTGGAGCTCACTTCAACAATCTAACAGGAAAGTTGCAAGGCCGTAGGTCACGGTGGTTAGGACCTTATTTTCCAGGGAGGATAATAACAAGCATACCAAGTGAAGTTGGGCAAAGCCCCATGTAGCCTACTGCTTCTACCTATCTGTTCAATGGTAGCCATCAGTCTAGGAAGACCACCAAGTGATGGCTCCACTCCTGATGTCAGAAGACATTGATCTAGCCTGGGTTGGAGCTTCATATACATTTTAAACAGAGATGAACTCTGTAGCACTCCACATGAAGCAACCACTGGGTAGACTTCTCCTACCCGTCCACCCCAACTGGAACTGCACAGTCAGGAAAGAGTGGATTCACTGTGAAATATTACCTCCAACTCCAACTCTCATAGGTCACCCAAAACATTACTATGATTGATAATACTGAATGTGACAGAGAGGTATAAAAAAGGAGATGTAATGGAATAACCTTAAATTTTTTAGTCAACAGACCAGGAATGCCCATCTTACCTTTAGTGCTCTCCTTGAACCTGATTCAGCACCAGCCTATTGTGGGAACTTAATTGTTTAGGTCTTGGTTCTTGCATGTTTGCTACCTAATGTGAAATTCTAGAAAGGGCTGTTATGCTTTGGATATCCAAACTTAAGTTCAGACTGCCAAAATTTAGAGGAAGCATGTTATAGAGAGAATTAGGCTAGAATTGATTTAGAAACTGCAGCTTTATTGGTAAGAACAGGGGAATGGCATTGTCATGGTTGATGGTACAGCTGTGGGAGGTGGCTGTGCTGGTATCTGTAACATGTTGATGTGCAGAGTGCAAAAAATGAGCCACATTTCTCAGGAGGACCCTGCATATGTTAAATATATTGTTTCATTAAGCTGATCCATTTATCACACAACTGAATGCCAATTAAATTGCACAGGATGGCTCAGGTATTGAGCAGGCAGTTGGTGCCAAACTTCATCACACCTGAGCTTCCTGGCTTCACACACTGAGCCACCACAGGGTGGTAGGCACTAACCCCACACTTAAGGAAACATTATTGAAACCATTGCTTTTTAAGAGGAAGAGGATGATGATGATGAAGAACAGGCTATTAGCTCAGCTAGATTACTGGTTAACAGTGTCATCATTTCTAAAATTCTGATCAAGATGTCAAGGCTAGCACACAGCTTGTGCCAAATATCTCTGTAGCGTGCAAATTAGATCAGTGTAATTTCATCAGGCTGATCACCAGAGTTATGTAGCGAGCTTTTCACAGCTTCTCCTACAGGCAGCCAGCACAGCTGACCTAATATTTTTCATTGTTCATTCAATGTCAAGGTTCAAAAAATACAGCCAGGCTCTCTACACAAAATGTCCATGGCATTAGCATTAGTTCCAGAATCCCATCCTTGGAGCATTCCTCCAGTTTCTACAACAATTATCGTTAAAAGTAATAATTGGAACAGCGTTTTAACATGATATACGTTATTTTTTTCCCCCAAGTATTGCTGTGCTGCCTAATCATGGCAAGGGGGCGTTCCTGGGAGGGATGAACCAAGAATGACAGGAGTTTATGAAAAGAATATATAATCCCAGTAAGTCAAACTGTTTATATGGACATGAAAAATTTTTCATTGCTTTCATAATTAACAAGGGTATAGTAGGAATAGTATTTGGCTGTAATGTAATTAATGATCAAATAGTAAGAATTATACTTCATGTAATCATTCAATATGATTATCTAAGCTTACTCAAAATATTGATACAGGAAAAGAGGAGGTTGACAAGTTTTATGATCAAGCTTAATTTGAAATTGAAATTGAACATCCATGAAATATATGTTATTTATGATTGAAGGCTGGAATGCCAAATCTGGAATTATTAAGGAAGAAAATGTAGCTGGACTGTACAGCCTAGGCAACTGAAATGAAACAGGAAAATGACTGATCAGTTTCTGCCAATCTAATGCTTTCTTCATTGCTAATACAGTCTTCAAACAACTAAAATAGCACCTATTTACACCAATTCACCATATGGAGTTTGCAGTAATCAACTGGAGTATATTATTGGTAGAAGGTTGAAGAGTTCAATTATGTGATCAAACACAGATAGAAGAAATATATTGAAAGTCTGGGTAATAAAGATGTCAACATCTAAGATACTTTAAGAGCCGTGGTGGCTGTATTCTACCTTATTCCAAAATAGAAAGATCAGTAACAATTGCCAGGGATTAAAGAAACAGGACTACCATAAGCTTATCTTATGTTTTCTTCTTGCCATGGTGACACAGTGGTTAGAATGTAGTATTGCAGGCTAACTCTGCCCATTGCAAGGAATTCGATCCTGATTGGCTCAAGGTTGACTCAACCTTCCATCCTTCCAAGGTTGGTAAAATGAGGACCCAGATTGTTGGGAGCAATATGCTGACTCTGTAAAACACTTAGAGAGGGCTGTAAAGCACTGTATATAAGTTTAAGTGCTAAGTGCTACTTTAAAAGATATTCCCTATTTACCTCTACTGCTAGAACATGAAGTTAGGTCAGCACTCTGGTCCTTACAAAATCAAAGGCTACAGGTACTGGCAGAATGCCTGTGAATATACTGTATGGTGAGCAACAGAAGAAGAATCAGCAAAGGTCCTAATCAAGCTATGCCAGAAAAAAAAAATAGAAACCAATATAGTAGCTAATAGATTGGGAAAGGTCAATCTACATATCAACAGCAAAGAAAGGAGACTTAACAGAGTATGCAAACTGTTGCACAACATCCTTATTTTCATACACTAGCAAAATAATGCTTAGGATTATCCAGCAACAATGTTCTACATGCCAGATGTTCAAGTTAGCTTTTAAAAAGGCTAAGGAACAAGCGAAATTATTGTTGGTGTAAACGGGATAATTAATAAAGCCAAATACAAAAAAGATTTCAATGTGTATTTCATTGATCATAAAAAGATGTTTGATTGTATTTATCATGTTAAACTGAGGAACGTGTTTAAAAATATAAGAATACAAAAAAAAATCTCATCGTGCTCTCCAGAAATACAGTAGGTAGTTCTCTGGAGAAGTCTAAAATGCTATGAAATGTGGAAGGAAGGAAGGAAGGAAGGAAGGAAGGAGTGAGTCAATTACAGCAACTATGGGTACATTATTGGAAGACTTGAAGGATCAGGCTAGAAGCAGATCCTCCTGGAGAAAACGTATCTATGTGGTCATCAAGAGTCAACAGTGACTTAATAGCACACAATCAGTTGATCAATACACCTTCATAGAGAAATCTTTGGCTTCTTAAGAATGAAACTCATAGATCATTACATACAATATCATCCCTACTTCTGCAATTAAATTATCATCCTTACTTCTGCAACTAAATTAAGTATTGACTTTAGATTGCAACATAAATCTGCATTGGAAGAAAAGATGGGAGAATAACAAGGATTTTTTAAAATAAAATTTTACAGCACTATGTTGTTGTTATCATCCTCCAAAAAGACAAAAACTGATGGTACTGTTAGCTACAGCTATTCTTGGCCACCAGGATGAATCTACAAAATTATATCATTCTTTCATTCAGTCATTTTGTTCATTCCATTCTTTAAATCACAGTAAATGTATAATCGTATAGCTTAACAATATTTTGGAACATTCATGGATATATGTTCATATATCCCTTTGTTAAGGATTATTTTTATATCAGTAACATTTATTGCATTAATTTCCTTAATTAATCTTTTATTGCACTTAGGGTAGAATTCAGCTCTTATTCTCCACAAAAGGGATCCATGATTTCATCAGATGCTTCTGCACCTACATCAAGAATGAGGTTAGCACCTAAGGAATTTCTACAGGCATACTGGGCCACAGATGCCAAGCTTCAGGAAAGTTGTGGCAACAGCATCTGGTATCTGAAAGCAGGCATTTGTGCTTATGGAACAAAAATGCCTGTGGGCATATCACAACTCACACTGTTCATCTGATGTTAAGGAGCTCTTGTTCTGCTCACCTTTGAACACATCAGATGGGTATTTTATTTTGCTCTGTCAGAACACATCAAAGCAGTGCATAAACAAACAGTGCTGTATCATGAATCTTCTCACATAGTAGCCTTTACTTTTATCAGATAGCTAAGCTGACTCTGATATATGCAGCAAATCATTTAAGGGAAAAATAGGTTAACCTTTTCCCCCCCACACACACCCCCTCAAAAACCACCCAGACAGCAGATGCTGCTTCTAAGTGTGTTACATCTTTGCCATAGATAGTGAAAAGGACATGGTCCTTATTGTTGTAACTTTTATCTGTGTGCATGCATGTGTGAGTACGTGTGTGTGTGTGTGTTATATGTGTATATATAGAAATTAAATTTAACAGGATTTTAATGCTATGCTTCTAGAATACCATGCAAAGATATGTTATTATTTGAAAAGTAAATCCTATCCATGCAAAATCGTTATGGAGCACCAATTCGTAAGCATCATCCTTTCAACCTGTGTAATTTCAGATAAATTTCAGTGGAAGGAATTTTTTTTTAATGTTCCAAGAGCATATTAAAGCAACTTAAGGTCCTAAGCAAGGTTGGTCTATAGGCTAAGGCCAAATAGGCATCAGCCTAAAAGCACCAAATTTTAGGGGGCACCAAAATTCAAAAGATTTTTAGAAAACACAATTAATAGCAAAAAGCAGTAACCGCACACTCTGTGAGCTAGCCTGTTCGAGGATTAAATACATTTTTGCAGTGTAAATAGGGTGAAAATGTCCGTGAAAAAAATGGTGCTGAACATTATAAGTGGAAAGCTAAAAAAGTTGAAGAAAACAACATTGAAATTCCAAACAAAATCAAAACCTGATTTAAAGCTGGCCTGGCTCTCAGGACACATTTAGCCCTTAAAAGTCATGAATACAGACCTCCCAATCTTTCCAAAGTCAATTTTTAAGTATGTGGGGAGTAATCATATTAATTAAGAACTTTTGGCTGAGCTCCAGTTCACACAATCAGTTGTGTCATAGCCACATGGGATCACGCAGTAAAGAGAAAGCTATTCTTATATTCCTTTCTCTGGAGTGTTGAAGTAATCCCAATCCATTTTCATGTGCTTTTAGGTAAATTATTACGGTGATCTAATTATATGTAAAAGCAACTAAAATGTGTGTCCCAGTTGTATCACCTTTCTGCCAAGAAGTTTCAGGTGTTACAATGTGATCCATCATTTTTTATATTCCCAACATCCCCACTGAAGTTGGCTAGAAGGATTGGAGGAGACTGGGTCAAGGTGAGCCAAGCAGTGGCGTAGTGTGGGGGGTGCAGGGGGGGCCGGCCGCACCGGGCGCAACATCTGGGGGGGGCGCGCTCACACTGAGCTGCTCAGGGAGCCCCAAGGGCTGCACAGAGTTGGCTTGGCTCCGCTCTCGAGCTGTTCTTTCTTGCAAAGCGAAATGAGTCTGGCAGGTGAGATGGGCGGCCACATAAACTGAATAAAATAAATAGAAGCGCCCAACTCTCCACCCAGGCTCAGTCCAACCGCAAGCGCCCCGCAGGCGCCCTGGCAGGCTTGGCCGAGCGAAGACGGACCCGCCGGCCGGCCGGCCTAGCTTCGTGCGCATGCGTGGCTTTATTTAGCGGGGCTCACGTGCGAGCTTGAATGCAGCAGCTCTTGCAGGTCGGAGCCCCGCCCAGCCGCCCTCGAGAGGGACCCGGAAGCATCCCGCATGCGCGCGACTCTTCTTGGAAAGTCTACGCCGCTGCGGGGCGCGTCTTTTCGGCGGTGCCGTGACGTCACCGCCCGCCCGCCCCTCTATTTCCGCTTCCGGTTGCCTTGCCCCGGGTGCTGACAACCCATGCTACGCCACTGGAGCCAAGAAACCTTACCTTTATCAGGTACAAGTTTGAGCTCCTCTATGGTGTTTGATGCTTTAAGTGCCGGTACTCACACCAGCTCACACTTAACAGGTTATGCCGATCTTGAACACGGAAGAACAGTATGGAAAAGCAAGATCCTATATTACATATTTATATATGAAGTGATAGAGGGGCCTGTAATCCATGAAGATCTATAATCAGCTCACACACACACAAAAAAAACCGCTGGATGCAAAATAAAGATAACTTCTTGGCACAACACAGCTCAGCAAACAGCAGGTGGGAGAGTGTTCTAATAAATTCAGCTCAAATCCAAGGAACTGCTGTAGCCTTGATCAATGTAATGCCCTCTTTTTAATTAATACCATCTGTGGAGCACAGCTAACTAATTAGGCTCTGGGGCATTTGACTGAGATCTAGTAGGCCCCATTTTTGATGAGTGTTGAACTGGCATATCTTTGTCTTACTGGTTATATCAGAAGGTGACATGAAGGGCAATGAAATGTTCCAGAATACAATATGAGAAAGACGACAAATGTTTGGAACATATTTCTAATCTGCAACAACTAACCCCCTCCCATCAGTACATGAACAGAGTTCCTAAAGATAGCTCAAGCAATGCTTGATTAAATTACATCTTTTCCTACATTTCCACACTGAACTCTGCTTCTCTGCCTTGTCTCCTCTCATCAAACTATAATCTCTCTGAGATTGGGAATTTGTCCTCACTGCTTGTAATTGGTTTGGTGTCAGGTTTCAGCTTTACAACTCATCTTTCAAAAAAAAAATGTGTGCTTTTTTTTTTTAGGTCTGAAAAAGATTATCAGTAATTGGATTATAATCCAGATTTCCCTTCCCTTGGAAAAAAGCTACAGGAATAAAATGGTACAGTTCACTGTCTCCTACTAATGTTACTAATACAACCCTGCTGATTGGCATACATAACAACAAAATATATGTTGTGTTTTAAAGTAGCAGTGAGAAATCCTGCATCCAATAAGCTGATTTGTTTTGCCCACTATGGTGTTGGCGCCTCCCCTCCTTGGAATTTTATGTGCAAACTCCAAGAATGTTATCTAAACAAAGGGGATGGAAGAAAGACCTGCTGGAGTTCAGAACAGGCTCTTTAACTCTACAAAGGACTCTTTCCTGCAAACAATTTAGACCTGCCCCCCTAGACCTTCACATGATCACTGGGGCTGACAACAGCAATTTGTCAGCGTTGTAAAACTGAACCATTCTCCTGATCAACAAGCTTGGAGTGATCCTGAAAATGAAATCAGCCAAGCATCCAAAGAAGAAAAGACGCAGTTGTGGGTGGCTACATGTCTTTCATCAACATAAATGTGTCTTCTTGTCAGAACTCAAAGGTAAAATAGGCTCCCAAATTACTTTATCAAAGAGCAGCTGGATATAAGAACGAGGGAGAGCAAAAACTGCCCCAGACTTAGAAATGCAGTAAAGGATTTCTGCAGTGTGCTCCAGCTGCCAAAAAAGCCAACACAGTGCTAGGCTGCATTAACAGAGGGATAGAATCAAGATCATGTGAAGTACTAATACCATTTTACAATGCCTTGGTAAGGCCACACCTGGAATACTGCATCCAGTTTTGGTCACCACGATGTAAAAAAGATGTCGAGACTCTAGAAAGAGTACAGAGAAGAGCAACAAAGATGATTAGGGGGCTGGAGGCTAAAACATATAGGGAACGGTTGCTGGAATTGGGGATGTGTAGTTTAACGAAGAGAAGGGTGAGGGGTGACATGATAGCAGTGTTCCAATATCTCAGTGGTTGCCACAAGGAAGAGGGAGTGAGGCTATTCTCCAAAGCACCTGAAGGCAGGACAAGAAGCAACGGGTAGAAACTAGTCAAGGAGAGAAGCAACCTAGAACTAAGGAGAAACTTCCTGACAATTAGAACAATTAACCAGTGGAACAACCTGCCTCCAGAAGTGGTGAATGCTCCAACACTGGAGGTTTTTAAGAAGAGACTGGACAGCCATTTGCCTGAAATGGTATAAGGTTTCCTGCCTGAGCAGGGGGTTGGACTAGATGACCTCCAAGGTCCCTTCCAACTTATTATTATTATTCATTTTTGTGACACATTGCCTTTGATATTGTTTAATGGTGTTCTGAAACATTTCCATCCCACTTGTGAGAATAAGACAGAAATAGTCCAGCTCAAGATACATAAAAATGGGACATTAGATCACTGCAGCTATATGCCCCAGTACCTAATTAAATAGCTGTGTTCTACAGATGGCATTCATTTAGAAGGGGGTGTATTACATAGATCAAGGTTACAAGTTTACAAGAGTGATGAAGACATACAATATCCTAAGATAGTGAGATAGTAAGAGAACCAGTTTGGTCCAGTGGTTAAGCCACTAGGCTAGAAAGAGGGAGACAGTGAATTCTTGAAAGCCAGCTAGGTAGCTGGGCCAGTCATTTTCTCTCAGCTAAACCAGAGGTAGGCAACCTCGGCTCTTTTATGACTCATGGACTTCAACTCCCAGAATTCCTGAGCCAGCATGGCTGAAGTCCACGAGTCATAAAAGAGCCGAGGTTGCCTACCCCTGGCCTAAACCATCTCACAGAGTTTTTGTGGGGGAAATAAGAGAAAGGTGTGTTGGATATGTTGACCACCTTTGAGTTATTTGTAAAAATAATAAAGGTGAGATATAAATAAATAATGAGAATTGTTGAACTGATTGGAAACAGTGATTGCAGTATTATCCAATGCAATTTATATGTAAATGGAAGATTGCAAAAAGGAATAACTAGTATCTGCCTACTTTAAAATTGGGAAAAGAGGTTTTTTTTAAAAAAAATTGTTATCTCCCTGGAAAGCCAAATGGCTCCTGTCTCATTGGTTTTCAGGAAGATTATTTAAACTTGACACTTACCAACATCCCTTTGGGGTTGGGATCGTAAAATTTGTCTGAGGTAATTAATAGCCTCATTGTTTAGTTACACAGATAACTTCTGGTTTTAATTTTGTAATGTTATCATTTTTTTACTTGACTTACAGATGGAGAGCATGTATGGTGCTTAAAGTTGCCTGTGATTGCAGCAGTATATAAGCTAAGTAAATAAATTTCAAGATTAGCTAGAAGTCTTCAATGTTAGCTGAAGAAAATGACACACACCTGGGGAACACATCCTGATGTATTTATTAATTTCTTAGCAATATCTTCTAATAATTTGAAACAGTATAAAAGGTCCTGCCATATTTAATTTTAAAATCTGAGTCAGTTCATTAAATAGGTTTCATAGCTAAGTGCTTAAAGATTGTAAGTTAACTCTAGCATTACACTGGATTGAAATCTATGTCCAATCTAACCAAATTATTGATTGGTGGCTATTATTCATATCTTATAAATTTTGATTTATAAATTTTATTAAATTGATATTACATTATTTATATTTTATTTATATTTAATATAAATATACCCCAATTGTAAAGACTTGACATTTGTACATTTGAAATGTGTTATGTGGCATTTTGTCCATGTTGTGAAACTGACCTTTGGTCTGGACCAAACTGGTCCTATGGCTTGTTTTCTAATAAAAATCTATTTTTTGCCACTAAGCATATGACATGAATATGTATTTTCATAAACCAAGTGTGTTTTAACCAAGTATTTTTAATTAACGTGTTACATATTTAGGAATATTACTAAAAGAACTTTAGAAATTCACATTGAAAGTCCATATTAAAAACCCAAAAGGTGTAGTGCAAATATTGCAGAGTTTAAATAAAACATTCAAAATTATTTTAAACTTTTTTTCTCTCCTTCCCTTTCTTTGGATATGTACATATCCTTTTAAATCATAAGAAACTAGACAAGTGTTTTCAGCTTCAGGAGGCATATACTGCTTAAACATTTAGGGTGTGATGTGTCAAAAAAAATTAAAAAAGGAAGTGAAATGTCTTCATGCATTATATAGTAAGAACATGACCTTCCAGAGATACTTACTGCTCAATATTTATTTTAAAGTATTGCTTAACCAGCTTTACTTGCTATTTTAAATATTTCCAAAACAATAGCCTTGCTTTATTTTTTTTTAATTAAAATTATGCCACCCATCTTGCCTAGAGGTGACTCTAGGCAGCTTAGAACCAATGAAAACAAGAAGATAAAAGATTAAAACATTGAAATCGTACAATTTAACCCTCAAATTGACTTAAAAATTATCGAAGATGGCAAGCAAGGGATCAAGGTGCATATGGGAAGCAGGTGGAGTCTTATCTCAGTCCTTTAACCACCTCCACTATGACACATCCCCATTGAGGCCCTGGGCCAATTGGCAGAGCCAGGTCTGCAGGCCATTTCAGAAGGCCAAAAGGGTGGGTGTGTATCTCCCCCAAGAAGGCAGAGGGTGGAAGCCATGGCAGAAAAGGTTCTTCTCCTGGACCTTGCCAGCTGAAATTCCTTGACTGGCAGGGTCCTCAGCATTCCACTTCTGCCGGCCTGGTTGGAACAGGCCAATCTCATTGGGCTGAGACGATTCCTGATATAATCTAGCTGCCTGCCGTGAAAGGCTTTAAAGGTAAGAACTAACACCTTAAAGTGGACCCGGAAGCAAACCTACGTAGATGTTCTTAACGTAGTGCAAAGTTGGTAGAGGTGGGTTTTGACATGTATGTTATATGAAGTAAAAGTGACAAAATAGCACTATAGCCTTGGTGGAGCAGTGGGCTAATGCCTCCTTAAGTAACACCAGCTGTGTTGTGTATGTAAATAGTTATTAATAAGGGAATTAGCTGATTGCAGAATAGCAGGGTTTTGAGCGGGAAATCCAGGTGCAATCATTGGTTGCAATAACATAGGAGCGGGAAAATAAGCTCCATTGATTGGTTACAGTTCAAACACTACCCCTATAAAAGGTTGCAACATTTGACAGTTGACAGTTGACTTTGTGTATTCAATAAACTCGTTCATTGTTTAACCACTCTGAGTCCTCGTCTATCAGAACCAAACAATTGGCGACGAAGGTGGGATAGACAGAAGACCAGAGAATTGGCGGAATTGTCGCGCAAAGTCGGCAGAGTCAGAACGAGTCACAGTCAACCGAGCGGCCGCGGCAGAAAAGAAAATTCTCCGAATGGCGCAAATTGGGTCATTGAAGGAATTCGACCCAAACTTTCCCGAGGATTGGGAAGAATACATAGGACAAGTCGAAGGGTTCCTGTTAGTGAATGGAATCACAGACAACCGTAAAAAAGCGGCAGCGCTATTGACGATTTGTGGCACACCGGTCTACAGAATCGCTGTCGGACTGTGTCAACCGCAACCAGTCTCAAGCGTGCCTTACGCCGACCTCCTAGCCAAACTAAAGGTCCACTTTACACCAAGGAGGTCCGAACTCTTCTGGCGGCGCATCTTTGAGAAGAGAAACCAGAGACCGGGAGAATCCATACAAAAATTTGTCGCTGCCGTCAGGGAAGCCGCAGTACGATGTAAATACGATAATTTAGAAATAAGAATTCGGGACCGAGTAGTACTGGGCTTGCGTGATGAGCAGCTTCAAAACAGAATAATCGCCAAACCCACTGGCGATCTGCAGGAAGTGATCGACGAACTTCTAACGAGTCCACCGGGTATCGCGACCCACCCCGCAGCAGCATGGCAGCGGCGTCCGAGATCAATCAAGAGGGCTATGTGGACTGCGGGGAGGCGGACCAGCAGTGGGAAGAAGATATAGCTGAAATCTCCAGGCGGTTCGGAAAATTGGCGCCAAGACAACCCAGAAGTGAAGGGCCTGAACCTGCCCGTCGTCAACAACCCGCAACTCCGCAAAGACAAGCGACGGCGACACAACGACCTTGGCGGGACACCACAACCAGACCGCGCGACATGGACAACCAGAACCGGTGTGGCAGCTGCGGAGGCAACCATCCCCGCGCCTCTTGCCGATTCCGTACCGCAAAGTGCAGGGCATGCGGCAAGACCGGCCACATCCAGGCCATCTGTAGGAGCCGTGTTCGTGACAACCGCCTTCACGAAGTCGATGTGTGGGCCGAGGGTAAGGTAACCCCTTGTTTCAGTGGCAAGGAGACCCCTAAACCCTGGGTTAAAATTCCAAATCTAGGGGAGGTGGCGCGTGTCAGCCGGAGGAGACAGGGAAAAGGTTACAATTTTCCTGGAGGAAAATTAAAAATCACAGTCCACCTGCAAGGGGTCCCTTGCAGAATGGAAATAGACTCAGGGGCTTCAGTGTCAATAATTTCCACTGAAACCCTTGAGAGGATCAAACAAATAAGTGGAAGGAAAATTCCACTTAACTCAACAAATATTCAATTAACTGATTTCCAAAAAAGCCCCATAAAAATAAAAGGAAAGATCAGCCTTAGCGTTAAATTTAAGGGATTTAAGGGGGTCTTAGAATTAATAGTTACGGAGGGACATAGGACTAGCTTAATAGGGGTTAACTGGTTCCCTGCCCTGGGCATTTGGATTGGGGGGATAAATTCAGTAATTAAAAATAAGACCCTCGAATCAGTCTGCACTGAATTTGCAGACGTATTCGATGGGTCTTTGGGTAGGTACAAAGGGCCCCCAATTAAATTTAACCTAGACCCCTCTGTAAAACCAATCAGGCTTAAGGCCCGAAGGGTACCTTTCGCCCTAAAGGAAAAAATCGAGGCCGAGCTCGACAGGCTTGTAGGCCAAGGGGTATTAGAACCTGTTGAGGGTGGTTTGTGGGAAACGCCGATTGTCACACCCCTCAAACCCAATGGGGATGTGAGAATCTGCGCTGACTACAAGGCCACCCTGAACATTGGAATGAAAAAGCATGCTTACCCGGTCCCGACGGTGAAGCAGGTCCTCGCCACGATCCAGGACGGCGCCATGTTTGCCAAGCTAGACTTGGCGCATGCGTACTTACAGTTGACTGTTTCTAAAGAGGCTGCAGAGGCACAGACAATTGTTACCCACAAGGGGGCGTTCCGAGTCCACAGACTGCAATTTGGTATTGCAGCAGCTCCAGGCATCTTCCAAGAAGTGATGGAGAGGACCTTAAAGGGCATACCTGGAGTATGCCCTTACTTTGATGATGTCCTGATAGCTGGAAAAGATGAGGAAATGTTAGTAGAGCGGCTGGAACAGGTACTGGGTAGATTTAGGAGGGCTGGATTGAAACTAAAAAGGGAAAAATGTAGCATAGGGGTTAAATCCACTGATTTTTTGGGGTTTAGGATTGACAAAAATGGAATCCACCCTACCCCTGACAAAATTAAAGCAATTAAATGGGCCCCAGAACCAAGGAATAAGGCGGAACTACAGGCCTTCCTTGGCCTGGTAAACTTTTACCACACGTTTGTGCCCCACAAGGCTGCCATTGCAGAACCCCTCCACAGACTCTTAGATAAGAAGACTCCTTGGCAATGGCTGGACAAACACAGAGTAAGTTTCCAAACTTTAAAGGACATTCTGTCCAGTAAATCAACTGTAACCCACTTTATAGAAAACAAACCGATTTACCTGGCGTGCGATGCTTCGCCTTATGGTGTAGGGGCTGTAATCAGCCACTTAGACAAACAAGGAATACAAAGACCAATTGCATATTATTCACGCACACTAACCAAAGCAGAGCGGAATTACGCTCAGATAGACAGGGAGGCATTAGCAATAGTGGCAGGAGTAAAAAAGTTCCACGACTACCTTTATGGTAGGAACTTTACTATACTGACAGACCACAAGCCCCTGTTGGGACTGTTTACCACGGATAAACAGACTCCCCAAATAATGTCGCCTAGAATGCTGAGGTGGTCCATTTTCCTCTCAGCATACTCATTCTCCCTCCAATACAGACCGGGCAAGGACATGGGACATGCTGACGCCCTTAGCAGATTGCCCCTAAACATAACAGAGGAAGACCCTGCACCTGTGGGACAAATAATGTCCCTACAGGATATTCCCGATTGGCCCCTAACTGCTAAAGACATAGCTGAGGCAACAAATAAGGACCACACTTTAAAGAGAGTAATGGCCTGGGTCCTGAGTGGGTGGCCAAACGCCAACCCGGATGAAAAATACATTCCCTATTTTAGAAGGAAAGATGAACTGTCAGTTCATTTGGGATGTTTACTCTGGGGAAATCGTGTGGTTATTCCAGGAATCCACAAATCAGCCATTTTACTAGAATTACATGAAGGACACCCTGGAATAGTACGGATGAAGGCGTTGGCTAGGAGTCACTTGTGGTGGCCAGGACTGGACAAGGACATTGAGGAATGTGTTGCCAATTGCCATCTGTGCCAACGCTCTAGGCCTGAACAACAACACATCCGTACGCATAAGTGGGAGTTAGCTAGAAATCCTTGGTCCAGGATTCATATTGACTTTGCTGGGCCTTTCCAAGGGTTAACATTTCTGGTAGTGGTTGACAGCTTCTCTAGATGGCTAGAGGTAGTACCAGTCAGTTCAGCAACCTCAGGTAGAACCATACAGGCATTAAGGGGCCTCTTTGCCACTCATGGGTTGCCGGATTTAATCGTGTCTGATAATGGGCCACAATTCACATCTATTGAATTTCAGGATTTCCTCAAGGCCAACTCGATTAAGCACAGGACATCAGCACCCTTCCACCCATCCACCAACGGCTTGGCTGAACGGAATGTGAGGACCACGAAGGACGCCTTAAAAAGAATCATTCGAGGTGACTGGCATCAGAGACTGGCCGAGTTCTTGTTGGCCCAACATACGACCCCATGTTCTGCTACAGGGAAAAGTCCAGCTGAAATGAGGTGGGGAAGGAGACTAACCACCAAATTGGACAGATTACACCCTGACAGACTTCTACCAAGCGCTGAATTGGACATTCCTAACAGAACATTTAAAGTGGGGTATTTGATCTGGGCCAGGAACTACGCCCAAGGGGACAAATGGATTCCAGGGGTGGTGACTGAAATCTTAGGCCCCCTGTCGTACACTATTGAGGGGGAAGGGAATAGGATCTGTAAAAGACACACAGATCAGCTGAGGAAGAGATCCAGTGGGTGCTTGCCAGTAGAGGGGGGCCAAAGCACATTTGGGGAAAAAAGTACATCCAGGTTCAGTAATAACAACATGCCAGAGAGTGTGGTAGAGGAATGGCAAAACATCTCTTCCCCTGCTACCCCACAACAACAACAACAATCTAGTCAAATAGACTGGGAGGTACCCCTGCGAGGTAGGCCAGTGACTACTGAGTATCAAACACAAACCAATGCACAAAACAGCAACAGGGAAACATCAGAGTCTAGTAACCCAGAGCCTAGGTCCAACACAGACAAGCAGCCAAGCAGTCAATCAGGAAAAGGGGTCCCTAGCAGCCAGAGTAATAGATACCCTTCTAGAATACATAGGCCACCAAAATATTTAAAGGACTTTGTAAAGAAATAACAACAACTGGGGGGTAAGGGGTGTTGTGTATGTAAATAGTTATTAATAAGGGAATTAGCTGATTGCAGAATAGCAGGGTTTTGAGCGGGAAATCCAGGTGCAATCATTGGTTGCAATAACATAGGAGCGGGAAAATAAGCTCCATTGATTGGTTACAGTTCAAACACTACCCCTATAAAAGGTTGCAACATTTGACAGTTGACAGTTGACTTTGTGTATTCAATAAACTCGTTCATTGTTTAACCACTCTGAGTCCTCGTCTATCAGAACCAAACAAGCTGCCTGCAATTAGTGCAGGTTCGAGTCCCACCAGGCTCAAGGTTGACTCAGCCTTCCATCCTTCCCAGGTAGGTAAAATGAGGACCCAGATTGTTGGGGGCAATTAAGCTGACTTTGTAATAATGCTGCTTGGGGGTGTGTGTGAAAGCCCTAATAAGCAGGCATATACATAGAATGAAGGCTACTGCTAAGCTTGTAAGCCGCCCTGAGTCTTCGGAGAAGGGTGGGATATAAATGGAATTAAAATAAAAAAATATTTCTCTACAAATACCATGGAAGCAACAAATGGTTTAATGATCTAAAAATATTAATCAGTCTAGGTTAAAATTCTCTGCTGTTCTTTTTTTCAGTTATTTCATTTCTAAAAACGTAGGATCAGTAACAGTTTCTGCTGAATAAAACTAGTTAGGCCAATACTGGTTGAAGTACATGGTCCAGATGGTCCAATCACTAAGCCATGAAGAGCTTTTTAAGTCAAAAGCAGACCTTAAACTGTACCCCAAAGCCAACTGGCAATGCAGGTTCCACTAAAATGGATTATAAACTTTCAACAGAAAGAGCTGGGAAGTATGCTAAACACTGTGTTTTGGACCAATGGATTCAGAGCAAAATGTCTATGGAGATGCTCAGTCATCCAGGTCATGGTTGTCCCAAAGGTCCTTTTTCAAAAGACAACTGGACTTTCTTTGTTTTTCCTTGAAGATATTTCGCTTCTCATCCAAGAAGCTTCAGAGTCAGAACTGAAGGAACTTCTTGGATGAGAAGCGAAATGTCTTTAAGGAAAAACAAAGAGAGTCCAGTTGCCTTTTGGAAAAAAAAACACTTTTGGGATATATTCAGAGCAGTTTTTAATAACAGTGAATCCTCAATGAGAACCAGTTCGGTCTAGTGCAGGGGTAGGCAACCTCGGCTCTTTTATGACTCGTGGACTTCAACTCCCAGAATTCCTGAACCAGCCATGCTGAGGGGAAAGGGAGAGGTTTCCAAGCTGAGCCATGCTGGCTGAGGAATTCTGGGAGTTGAAGTCCACGAGTCATAAAAGAGCCAAGGTTTTCTACCCCTGGCCTAGGCCTAGGCCGCTTTATGACTTGTGGACTTCAACTCCCAGATTTCCTGAGCCAGCCATGCTGAGGGGAAAGGGAAAGGTTTCCAAGCTGAGCCATGCTGGCTGAGGAATTCTGGGAGTTGAAGTCCACGAGTCATAAAAGAGCCGAGGTTGCCTACCCCTGGTCTAGTGAGTAAGACTCCAGGGTAGAAACTGGGAGACTGAGTTCTAGTGCCAATTTAGGCATAAAAGTTGGTTCTGGGCCAGTCACTCTCTCATAGCCCAACCCTTATAGGGTTGTTGTGGGGAAAATAAGAGGAGGAAGGAATATTAGGTATGTTCATCCCCTTGAATTCTTTAGAAAATTTATAATCCTTTATAAAAAAAAATAATGAAGGCAGGATAAATATGTATTTATTTAAATTGATATGCAGCCCATCTCGATATCCAGAAAAATAAAAATATATAAATATATTAATAAATAAAATCTGCTTACAACATCCCGCTGCACTGCCTAATTAGCTGTCCAGAATATTACTACCTGTATATCTACGAATCTTGAATTCTGCAGTTTGGAGTTGTTCTATTTCCACATTTGAGGTTGTCCCAAGTGTCCATTTCACCACGCTAATTGGATGATTTATATTACATTCACTAATAGTCCTGATTATGGATATCATCCAGCAGAAAGTCTCAGGGACATCTTTCTTGTCTTTCTCTGATGCAGAAAGCTTCCTGTGCCAGATTCCTGTAATCATTCAGAAATCTGAACACAGTGCTTCTTAATTCCTTTAGTGTAGAATGAATTGGAATTGGGGAGAGCAGACCAGTAACAAGGAATTTTCTTTATTAGGTGGTTTTTTAATTTTGGTCTGTTCCTGGAACCAGCTTGCTCGGTGCACTATGAAAAAGATTCATACAACAAAAACAATTATTGATTCCTTGACTTGGAACAGCAAAGGTTGATTTGTACCTGTTTGATTTAGTCTAGGCTGCCTACTGCGATTGTATGTTTTTAATGGTTTTTAGTGTTGTGGATTTATAGATATAGGATATAATAAACTTAAATAATCATCGTATGGTCAATGGAACTAGGGTTTATTGGATTAGTACAATTGTCTGGGTTTACACAACTAAACCATACATTTATTGGTTTTTAACATGAAGTTAGCAGAACACAGTAACGTTATAATGTAATGTATTATTTAATTTCAGACTCTGGTTGGTCAGGGTTGTTAGTAAACATAGAATTCTTCTGTGCTCACTCCACAGTGGTAGGACCAGGGCTTTTTTTCTCATAGAACGCTCAGAACGGAGTTCCGGCACCTTTTTTGGATGGGACCTTGTAGGGTAGGCAAGGTGGTTTGTATGACATGTGTAAGTTCCGGCACCTTTTTCTTTTACAAAAAAAGCACTGGGTAGGACACTGACCAGTGTTTCACAAACCTGTTAATTTCAAATCCCAGAATTTTCCACCAAGTATGATCATTGCTGAAAATTGTAGAAGTCCAGACATCTGCAAGTTATTAGAGTTAAGGAAGGCATCCTAATACTAATCTGATTGCTTTTTAATACTGTGTTAGCAACGCTTGGTTAACAGTATGAGCTGACGGCCTTTACATATTGTTGAATAAAGGTTGGATTCACACACCACCCTAAATTAGCCTTCATCAGTCTGGCACCCTCTGGGAGCGTTTATGGATGCACATACTGAGAATTTTATGTCCCTTCATTTCAAAAGAAGTGGTTAACAATTCTGCCCTGTTCTGGGTGGCTGTCGTAAGTTAAAGGGGATAGTAAAACCTTACCGCGCAAAGGCTTTCATTCTTTAAGGATTGTTCTCTTTCATCTCAAAAGATACCCGGTTGATACCCCGCTTTAGTTTTCATTTTTATAAGCTCTCGCTCCATTTTATTTTCACACCCTTCCCAAATCCTCAACGGGGCCATTTTTTTTTGACTGGAAACAGCCAAACAGCATGTTACCAACCACCACCAGACTTCTGGGTCCTCCAACCTCTTTTTTTTTTCCTGAGGCTAAATTCACCCGGACCCGCGGACGCCTTCGGGATAATAACGGGGAGAAATCAATTGCTCAGAGACGCTGACTCACGACTTTGGAACTTCAAACGTCGCCCGCGAGTATTTGGAATCCCTACACACGCTTTCCGTGGCCTCTGCTCGGGACGTGGGGAGGTTTTTTTGGGGGGGGGGGAGAGGGGGGAAAAAAGAGAAAGTCCGTGGGTCGAAGGGAAGCTTTCCCCGGGTGGATTCTCACTCTTACCCAGTGGTCTTCAAACTCGGCCCTTTGATGACTCGTGGACTTCAACTCCCAGAATTCCTCAGCCAGGCATGCTGGCTGAGGAATCCTGGGAGTCGAAGTCCACGAGTCATCAAAGGGCCGAGTTTGAAGACCCCCTGCTACCTGTGGCGTAAACGGGGAGGAAGGGAGAGAGGGCGGGCGGGAGAGAAAAAGAGAAGCGCCACGTGTAAGAGTTGGCGCCAGGTACGTCTGGAGAAGGAGTTTCCCCTCCAGTTTTTCATCTCCCGCCTTTCCCCAAGACCGCAGACTTTTTCCCGCCCGGCGCCTTCAGGTCAACTCTCCGGGGAAGACCAAGTACGTTTCAACTCTCTCTTCCCACCCCCCTCCTCCCGCTTCCCCCCCCCCCCTCCGCCTCGTTGACATCCGCAGAGTCAAGGCAGGCATCGGCTCCAAATTGCGAGCAGCTGTGGCCGCCTCCGGAGTAACTTGGCGCTGTGTTTAAAAGAGAGAGAGAGAGAGAGAGAACAAAAATGGGGTGGGGGGTGGGAAGCTTCCCCCCCCGGAAACTCGTCGGAGTCGGCCGCAAAGCCCACCCCACGACTCGAAGCGGCCGCGGAGTAAGATGGTGTGTGTGTGTGTGTGTGTAGAAAAGGGAGAGGGCAGCTAAAGCGCAGCGTCAGCAATAATAAGTAATGAGAAGCCATCCCGACTTGGGCGTTTAGTGGCTGCAAAAGGGCGGAGGGTGTGTCTCCCCGTCCCTGTCGCCGGGGCTCCGTCTCATCCAGTCTCAGGGAAGCGAAGCAGCCGGAGGCCACCAACTTCTTTTTTTTTTTCCTCCTCCTCCTCCTCCTTCTTCTTTTCTTTCTGCTTGAATAGTTCACCCCGCCCGTCTTCTTCCCTCCCCAAAGTTAGTAAAGGAGGGCTGCCTAGGTAGGACAAGCTGAAGATGGGCTTTTCCTCCACCGGGCATGCCCAGCTGCTCTTCTTGCTGAGCTGTTGCCCGACGGCTTGCCGCCCTTACAATCTAGATACTCAGAGCCCCCTGGTCTTCCAAGGGCTCAATGGGACCTTGTTCGGCTATTCGGTGCTGCTGCACAGCTTTGGCACCAGCCGGTGGTGAGTAAAGTGTGTGCGCGTGTGTGTGTGTGTGTGTGTATGGGGGGGGCTTTTCTCTCGAGGCTGCTGGCTTTGTCCCGTGGGACGGAGGCTTTTGTCTCCTCTCTCTCTCTCTCTTTTATTTTTATTTTTTATTTTAATCCCATTTATATCCCGCCCTTCTCCGAAGACTCAGGGCGGCTTACAATCTAAGCACAAATCAATGTGCTTAGCCCCCCCCACACCTTTTTTCTCCCTCCCCCCGCCATTCAGCCCCCTCCCCACACACACACACACACACTCCAAAGTGCATCTCTTGAGTATGCCTTTGCCTTGGACGGTGACGGTTTTTATTCCCCGGCGGTTTCAAAAGCAGGAGGTGAGACCTTCTGTTCTGAGTCAGGCTAGGCCAGGGGTCGGCAACCTCGGCTCTTTTATGACTCGTGGACTTCAACTCCCAGAATTCCCGAGTCAGCTGTGCTGACTCTGGAATTCTGGGAGTTGAAGTCCACGAGTCATAAAAGAGCCGAGCTTGCCTACCCTTGGCCTAGCCAAAAAGTGTGCGCTGCCTCCAGATCCGGGAAAGTTTCGTTTCCAGCAGTTGGTGGAGAAGGCTTGGCGTCGCAGCTTTCCCCGACCTTTGTGCCTTCAGATAACTTTAGAATGGCCATTCATTCCTAGTGATCTGGACCCTTTTGGGAATAATGCAGTGACAATATTGCCTTTTTAGGGCTGAAGAAAGGTGTCCTTGTGGAGGGGTCTTTTTTTGTTCCAAAAACTCACTTTTGCCCTTTTTTAGTCTTTTATCATACCTTTTTATCATACAAATGCACACCGCGTGTGAACCATCTGGAAACTGGATTGTCTTTTTTAAAAATAAATTTACACGTACGGTTGGATTTTTAGATACTTTTGTTCAAATACGTGTTTTTGTAAAGGCTTTTTTTTACTGGGTTTTTGTTCTTGAATTTTCTTTTGCAAAGCGAAGTTATAAATATAAAAATTATTTATCCTTATGAACCTCTTTCTGTTTTGCCCCTTTTCCAGATTTGTCCATTATTTGTTCCAAGAAAATATGGTCACCATAGGTTATGGCTACTTCCTCACATCAAATTTAGGTTATGGCTTGTCTGCTTCCTCATGTGCTGCCCCTTTCCATACTTACCACAAACTAGCTATTAATGCAGAGAGAGAGAGAGTGTGTCTTCCAATTTTATAAGTGGAAGCATTCATTTCTGTTTCTTTCTTGGTGTCTCTGCAAGTCCCAGGCACTGAATGAATGCTTGGTTACTCAAGTCTGGACTGCTTCTCTCTCTCTGTGTGTGTGTGTTTTAAATCTTTTTCTTTCTTCCTTCAGGCTTATAGCCGGAGCCCCTAAAGCCAACTGGCCCAGTAATAGCTCGGTGGTGAATCCAGGGGCAATATTCAGATGCCAAATTGGAAATAATCCTAAAAGAGATTGTGAGATTCTCCAAGTGGGTGAGTGGAACTGGAAATATGATCTCACCTTGTCGGTTGTCAAATCTTCTAAGCAACAATCGATTAGGCCTGGAGAGGGAAGAGCAAAGGAAGACTTCTTCCTGGCTCAGATTTAATAAGTTTTATTAGGAAAAATGTTGCTAAATGCAAGCATTCAAGCACATAACTTAGCTTCCAGGAAACGGAACCTATGTATAAGCAATTCAGTGTTAGATTATGTCTATCTTCCTCCTGTGCTTTCACTGTAAGGATAAACACTCTTGTCTGTCCTTGGGGATTTTGATTACTAGCTACATCAGTGTGAGAATCCTCTCTTGCACTGGTCAACTCCTGATGACCTGAAAATGGAAGTTCTTTGAAATGCTTCAATCATGATCTGTTGATCAAATATATTAGGTAAACACCTTACAAGAACATTCTGCATCACCTTATTTCATTATAACATTTATATAACAAAGCTACATTTTCTAGTAATTACCTGGTGCTACACTGTCATGGCTTTCATAAAATGAAATGATAAAAAGATTAAGGTCAGCATTTAAAAGTTGATTATTTTGGAAAAAAAAGATTTATTAGCTTTATTGGTAGTGCTTCCTTTGGTAAATGTGTAAACATGTGCTCTCTGATGCTTTTAACTTGGGGTTTTTCCCTTTATTTCATTAATGTATCTATTAATATTTATAGAAATATAATATATACTTAGGGACGTGGTGGCTCAGTGGGTTAGGACACTGAGCTTGTCGATCAGAAGGTTGGCAGTTTGGCGGGTGGAATCCTGAGTGTCGCGTAGCAGTGAGCGCCTGTTACTCGTCCCAGCTTCTGCCAACCTAGCAGTTCGAAAGCACGTAAAAATGCAAGTAGAAAAATAGGGACCACTACGGTGGGAAGGTAACAGCGTTCCGTGCACCTTTGGCGTCGTGTCATGCCGGCCACATGACCACGGAGACGTCCTCGGACAAGCGCTGGCTCTTTGGCTTTGAAACCGAGATGAGCACTGGCCCCTAGAGTTGGAAACGACTAGCACGCATGTGCGGGGGAACCTTTACCTTTAATATATACTTAAATATGGTTTCCTCAACAAGACATCCAAAGCAACATGTTTTGTTAGTTACAAACTAAATTTGGAAAACTTGCATTCCCAATTGTATATTTTGTCAAAAGTACAGTTCAGTTTCCTTTTACCAAGTGCTTATTTTAAAAACGCACTGAAGTCAGCAAGCAATAAAATTTTTGGATCTGAGTGGACTATTTGGGTATAATAATATTCACAAAGAAAAAAAAAGTTTCACAAATTGATATAAATGGCAAATCATTTCTGCATATCTAGGTCTGTAATGGCCTGCACTTCTTTGAACTACACTTTAAAAGTGTAGTTAAAGCACACAAGATGTTGGCTACCAAAATAATTAAGATTCAAGGCAATTGGCTGATTAAAATCACTTACCGGTAGCTCTTGACACTGAATGAGTTCTTGAACTTAAAATTGTTCTCTCATATAGTTTCGATTTCTTCTTACAAAGTTTGGAACATTTATTCAGAAGCTTATGAACTCTTTTTAAAGATTTACAGAAATAAGAGTATATGAATTTCAGAGACAAAGTTTTAGTTCTAGCCAGTAAGCAAAAGAAGGAGAATGACCTGTAGAATTTTATAATTATGTTAAATGGAAATTGATTTTCATATCAGTTCCTGAAATGCATTTTACTCAATGAATAGATGCTGGAAGTCAAAGACCTCATGATAAATTGGCATAGGAATGCTCTCAGCACTGAGCATCTGTCTGCCATAATGTGTAGCTTTATGTAAAATGCAGCCATTCAAGGAAAAGGGTCATATTGAGTGTTATATATCCCCTGTAGGCTTTTTTGGAAACACAGTAAAATCTCTGTGTTGATGCATTGAAGGCTAGGTGAAAGATGAGCTGTTTTCTTTAAATCTTCAGGATTCCTGTGGATTGGAACACATATCTGTGCTCATTACTTCATAGCTGCAACTTCAAATGGAAGTATTTACAGTATCTGTGAAGGAATTGGACCAAAGAAAGTTATTACATTATTTCACTTAGGAAATTATCTTTATATCACTCAATAATGTGCCTCACAAATGACACAGAACCATAATTTACTTGCTGAATAAGTTAGTTTTATTATTTGCAAATTTTGTGTTGCCTCCCTCATGAATCAGGTTGATTCATGTCATGCTAAATCAAAACAAAACAAAAACTATTATTTTTTTAGTATATTGTGTGAACTGTAGCAGTTCATACAGGAGGTTAATTCACACATGCAATGTAGTTTGATTGAATTTGGTTTAATATGTTATACTGTAGGTCGCCAACTCTTGTGATTGTAAGTGTATGTTATAGTATAATAGTATAGTATAATATACACTATACTGTATAATATAGTATAATATAATAACAACATTTGTTGACTATAGGAAAGAAGTGATGTATTATTGTTTGTTTAGTTATAGCTTCTTTTCCATAGCAAAGTATGTTCAAACAGTCTGTGTTAGGTTTATACAGTATAATAAAGCAAAGAGTTTCATGAAGAATTGTCATTTAACTTTGGATAGTAACAATTCCTTTTAAGTCACCAAGATATTGACTAAATGGACCGTCATTGGTTTTCTTAATTTGAAAACAATTATCTCTTAATTGGCAGCCAGTAAATTCATTTCAACATTGAAGTCTTGAATCCAGGTACAGCATAATTAAACCTGAAACTAAACTTCCAAGTCTCTAAGCCTGGAACTAAAAATACAACTTTGAATAAATTGATTTTCACAGCAGGAAAGATGTGCACTTTGCACTTTCAGCAAAGATGCCCTTTCAAATTGGTATGTCATCAGACAGGTCATGGCATTTGAAAAATACTTTCAGAATGAATCACCACAACCGGTAAGATTTATCATTTATTACTCTCTATTTTATAGATTTTATCTTGTGGTTTCTGGCAGTGAATTAAATAAATTGACTGCTTAGAATTTGTTCTCAAGAATGGAATTGGGATTGTCTGTTAAATACAGAAGCAAGTACTTAGAAATTGAGGATAGAATCATTTCCAAAGCAGTTGCACAAAAAAGCTATTGTGATGCTTAACTCGGCATAGACAAGTATAGATCTAAAAATGACTTCCTTCATCTAAGTATGCTCTATATAGATTTGTAGCCATATAGAAGCAAGCAAATTAACTGCAAGGGAGATTTGTTGCCTTTGATTGTGATGGATTTGTTGTAAACTTGATTAGGGCCACTATTAAAAACTTAAGAAACACGAAGAAATGGAATTAGTTTAAAGGCAGATTAGAACTTGTACAATGCTACTCTGGTTCTTTTAGCGGGGGCTGTTGGAACTAGTATACAAACCCTGCTTCCTGTTGCTTTACAGACGATATTCTCTCCTCTGTTGAAATTCGCCCTTTCTCGTGTTCATAATCATTTATGGAACGTGGTGAACAATTTTAATGTTCTGACTTCTGTTGTCTGATATTTTAGTGTTTTAATCCTGCAATTGTTTTATTCTGTTATTTATGGTATTTTAAGCCACTCAGAGATCCTTGGGTCAAGAGGTGGGCACCATATAAATTTAATGAATAAATAAAATAAAACCTGGAACACCAAGAGGTTTAAGTTGGACCACTGGTTTGTTTGGCTCATTACTTTCAGTAATGACTGGTTAGATCTCTCCCAAGTAACAGACAGAGCAATAACAGAGCAATATTAACCGTACTAGAGATTGCCATGATTAGATTTGGAATATATATGTGTGTGTGTGTGTGTGTGTGTGTGTGTGTGTATATGTGTGTATATGTGTGTATATATATATATATATATATATATATATATATATATATATATATATATATATATATATATATAATTTACACAAAATATGAGCTGTCATCGGTGTGACTACTGCCTGTCGATGGCCTTCAGGTTAGGCTGACACAGGAAATAAAGATTTGTCCCATGTTTGGGGCCTAGCAAGGTAATCTAAAAATAGTTAACAAGCGTTTGACATATATATATATGCTCACAGGATGCTTTTCACTGCAGTGTGATTTTGAGGGGATACCATAAGGTTCAGTCTTAGGCCTTGTACTTATCATTATTTCTGTTAGAAATTTGAAGAGCTGTAAAAATACCAAATCTGCAATGATGTATAATTGGGTGGGGTATTTAATTATTCCAGAAGGCAGAAATCACGATTAAAAAAGAGAGCCAGATGGTGTTATGGTTAAGGGGTTGGCCTAGAAACCTGGAGGCTGTGAGTTCTAATTCTATGCTAGGATGAAACTGGCTGGGTAACTTTAGGCCAGTCACACTCTCTTAGTCCAATTCACCTCACAGAGTGGTTGTTATAAGGAAAACAGGAGGAAGAAAGAGTATTGGTATGGTCATGCCCTCAGTTATAAATGGGGGAAAAATAGGCTGGAGTAAAATCTAAAAAAATCCAGTGTTGATAGGAATATCCTTTATTGGTAAAGTGTGATTGGACATACAAGGAATTTGTCTTTGGTGCATAGGCTCTCAGTGTACATACAAACAAAGTAGTAAGTCATAGATCATAAATCATAAGATACAATCATAAATGATAAGATACAAACAACAAGTGATAAATCATAAGATGCCAATAGGCGAAGGTAGTAGGAATTAGGTTTATATAGGCTTAAATTACCGGTAGGTTATAGCAACCAACAGAATTAAATTTTGCAGAAAAGCAAAATTCTTCACCTAGAAAACAGAATCTGATTCAGTAATAATACTGTCAAGAAGATCTTAGAATATAGTCACTGGGCACTGGGTATGCATCAACAGTGTAATGTGGATACAAAAAAAATAATAATGCAATTTTAGGCAGTCCCACCAAAGTTTAATTGCCACATTATAGGAAGTTTTGGGTCTGCCACATTCTGCATTTTTAGACGTCCCTCAGGTATTATATCCTGTTCTGAGTACAACACTTTAAGACGGATTCAAAGAAACTGGAACTGATTTGGACGAGTAACAAGGATGATGAAGGAACTGAACACTTAATCTCAGGAGAGGCTGAAGGAATGATGATGATGATAACTTTATTGTCACTTTGAATGTACACCAATCAGCATACATCAAAATGAAATTTCATTGCATACAGCTCTCAAAGGGTCACCACCTCCGATATATACTCCTTGTTCGGGGCCCACTCAAATTTCACATTGTCCATTTTAGTCTCTAGGGAGTGAACGATGGCACACAGGACAGATGGAAATGGGGCTCCACGTGGATTAGCCCTCAAATTCTCTTGTATTCTGACAACCTCGCCTTCTTTCCTTTTTCTGATCCTGACTCTTCCACCCTTTCCTTAAAGAGGCCTTGCTTCTTTTCGCCCCTGGAGCACGCTGCTGCTGCCACCAACTCCTCCAAAAGCCTCTCTCTCTCCCTCTGGGCCTGCCGACAGCCTCATCCAGTTCCTTCGCCCCATAAGCTCCAGGTCCTCTCCTCCTCTGGAAACAGCCCTGATTTGCAGTAAAATCCATCACTGGGCCAGCAGTCAGATCTTGCTGCTGGTAGAACAAATTCAAACAGCGCCAACGACTTTTAACGGTCTCACCAACAGTTCCAAAACAACTAGAAACTCGCCAGGCCAGCAAAGATTGTCGGTCGTATGTCGTATGTTACCTTAATTCCACCATGTTGCTCAAACACATTAAAATCTTCCTGATCATGTGGCCTATAGCCCTTACTATCCCTCCCAAAACTATTCGCCTTCAAGAGCCAATGCAGCCGCAGTCATTCCAGGCGCCGCCATCTGGGATAGTTTAGCCATGAGAAGACTAAGCAGATAAATGATTGGATTCTCCAGCTTCTTGGAAGTGGTCTTGAAGTTCTCAAAAGTTTATCCTCTAAGAGCTAATCCATAGGAGACTGATTTTGGATTTCAGAAGCATTTTTGTTCATTTTCATTTGCAACATTATATACTTGCTCATAAATTTGTGTCTGTTTTTACACGCATTCCATTTTTGACTGTTCAGTGCAAGTTGTAAAAAGGAAGAACCTTTGACATAGTTACACATAGTTTTGCTCTAAAGTAATTAGCTCGCAACTACAAATCATATATATCAGTCAAACTGGAAATATACTGGAGTAAAAAAAGAATGCTAATTGCTTTTAGAATGGTTTGTATTTCAAAATAAACATTTTATCTCATTTAGGAAATACAGTCCCAGGGTTTTACAAAGAATAGTAGTTTTGTTTTAATAATAAGTGCTTCTCTTGCATTACACCATACATATTTCCAGAATATTTTGAAAATGAGCTCTGCTTCCTTTAAAGGCATCTTTATTTATTTATTTTTTGTATTCTTTGCAGCATACTGTACTATACTCTTTATCTTTGGTATATAGAAGAGATAGTTAACAGCTAAATAGTTCAAACAGGGAAGTAAGCTAAAAATCCAGCAAAATCATACTTCTGATCCTAAATATAGCTATTGGTGAATAGGGCTAAGTACGTTGGCTTAAAGTACCGTAATATGCAGACTAACCAGCATTTGGGGACACACCTACTTCGATTAGGTGCACTTATGAGTTGACAGAGTGGCAGTTTTGTTCTCCATTCCTTACAGCATTCCCAGTTCTAATCAGCATTGAGAATGAAACCTTTGTTTTAAAAAAACCCTTTATTAAATTTTAAGAAAAGATAAAATATAGAGAAACAGAAAAATAGGAGTTAGAAAAAAGCAGTCAGAAAAAGAGCAAAATTGGGACTGCAGAAAAAAGTGTGTGGAAGAAATAAAATAATTTCCAACTTCATTTGATACAGATACAAATATAAAACACATTAGTCTCTCACTCTAAAATCAATAATACACAGTATTTCCATAATCATAAACAGTTGTAATCTTCAAATCCTGAAATGCAACTTATTTTACAATGTTGTTGGAATTACAGAATGTGGCTGAAAAACATTATTATAAAAAGACTTCAAACTGAGATAGTGTTATGTATTTTCCTTAAGTTTTTATAAGAACATCTGTGACCTTCCAGTGAAGTTATGAGTTCACATCCAAAAATTACTTTCAAGCTCTTTTTATGAAAGCATTATCTAGAGAAATAAATGATTAATCAATGCTTCCTTGTACTATAGTTTTCACCAACCTAATTTTCTTCAGATACTACAGTATATATGTACCTCTCCAAATTTGGCAAATTGCAGTTCTAAAACCTGGAGCAAGGGTGGAGAGAGAGGATGAGAAAGATTGCTAAATCCATTGTTGGATGTGATTAGACATAGCCAGTTTTAGACATAAGTACTTGTACAATGCTTGCTCATCAAAGTCATATAAGATTGAAAAGTAGAATTCTTATTTCTCAGCATGAAAATATTAGAAGCTATAAGGTATGCACTCAAAAACAAAAGCTATCAGATAAAGAGCATTTTAGCATTAGATACAATAATGTAGATCTGCAATAATTGATAACTACATAGCCTGAGATCTACATCAAGGAAATTGGTGGCCTCCCATGTGGTTATATGTGGCAACTGGAAATGTGGTTATCTGAAAATGCAAATTCTTATTTACAGCTGGGTGTAACAGACACCTTAGAAGTCTTCTCTATTATTCTGGTTATGAGAAATTTATGTGATTTTTGCTTAGACTGTATGTTTTTCCCTCCCTACATTGGATTTGCTATGAAACTAAGAATTCTGAGGACAATGAAAGTTTTACTCATCTACATTGCCTTTTTCACTTCTCTTTCGCTGGGTCACCTGCTGCCAAACATGTCTTTCTGTAATATGGACACAGAGATAAAACTAACTATATAGACTTATGTTTATATACTAAGGAGAAATTTCCTGACAGTTAGAACAATTAATGGGTGGAACAACCTGCCTCCAGAAGCTGTGAATGCTCCAACACTGGAAGTTTTTAAGAATAGACATTTGTCCGAAATGGTATAGGTTTCCTGCCTAAGCAGGAGAGACTAGAAGACCTCCAAAGTCCCTTCCCGCTCTATTCTATTCTATTCTAGTTATATAGCTATTGACTACTTTAGTGGGTAAATTGTGCTTTCTGACTCAGACTTTTACTAATGCATAATACTAATGCACATGTTAATTCATAAGATGCAGATAGTCTAGGGAAATGTAAAGAACCTTATAATTGCATTGTTACAACAAATTCATATTTTCCAAAGTTTCATTGTATTGTTTTCATTGTTCATCGTTCAATTGTTCATTTTGCTGTTTGGATTTTCAGGAGAGATTTGTACATAAAGATTATATTTAGGAGTAAGATTAACTAAGATTGCAAGGACATAGGATGGCAAAACGTTTAGATCCCCTGCACTAATGCAGTGTCATTTTCTTTTATGGCATCTCCATTATGGTGTAATGTTGAGTTATGGAAACTTAACAGATTTAGTTATAACTTTATTTTCACATACACAATGTAGAGGTGGTTTGTTCAGTGACTGTTCAAAGTTATGACAGCACTGAAAAAATGGGCTTAAAACCTAGCACTGCAGCATCCCCACGGTCACACGATCTACATTTGGGCTCTAAGCAACCAGCTAGCATTTATAACCGTTGCTGCATCCTGCTTCAACTCCCTCTCCTCAGCTGACTCCTCACTCTCTCTGCCTTTTTGGCTGCTCTGCACTGCATGGCCAAAATGAAGAGGTCCCTGTGTTCCGCCACCATACCCTCCTTGCAGTAGCCCGGGGGGGGGGGCAGTGGTGGAGGCAAGCCCAGTGCCCAGAGGCCCCACACACTGGGGGTTGAGGCAAGCTGGTAACAGCCAGCCCAATGGAGGTGAGGTGGTTGGGGCCGTGGAGAACAGTGGGAAGGCAGTGGCGGAATACAGTGTAGGAAGAATTGAAATGGAGACAGTTCACGCAGGGGAGGAGAAGCCCTGATTACAACGTGGATGGCTGCGTTCACATATTTCCCTTAACAACTGCTTTACTTGGAAATTCCAAACCCAATTAGAACCACACTTCAAGGACTAGCTGCAAGTTAAGGATAGCTCTGCAGTGATACTGTGCTTTGAGTACTTTCAAAGGTTCCTATACAAACCTTAATTTCACTTTTATTTTCGTTAAAGGTGATCCAAAAGGGGAACGGTGTGGAAAAACCTGTGCTGAAGAAAGAGACAATCAGTGGTTGGGGGTGAGCCTAGCAAGGCAGCCAGGAGAAAATGGATCTGTTGTTGTAAGTATTATATATTTATATTTATATTTATTAAATTTTTATACCGCCCTTCTCCCGAAGGACTCAGGGCGGTGTACAGGGCAATAAATATCAAAATACGAAATACAAAAGTTAAACATTAAATAATTATGCCCGATATAATACATTAGTTAAAATCCATGTTAAAACCCCAAACCCATCAGACCAGGCCGGCTTGTTCACATAAATAAGTTTTTAGATCACGTCGGAAGGAGCGAAGGTCGGGGGCCATCCGGAGCTCAACCGGTAAGCGGTTCCACAGGTGCCCACAGAGAACCCCCTCCCCCTAGTAGGATTTGATTGATGGGTTATTGGCCTGACTTTGTGGCTCTGAAAGTAGTTTTATATTTTGTCAAGCTATTTTTTAAATCATCACACTTGTTCCTGTCTCATTTTTATCTAGGTCTGTGGACACAGATGGAAAAATATATATTATATGTCAGAGCACAAACTTCCACATGGCATTTGTTACGAGATACCTCCCAATTTTCGAACATTGTTAAGTCAAAGAATATGTCCTTGCTATAAGGGTAAATAAAAAGTCTTGCTAATGAATAATAGAAAATAGAATTGTAAACATTTTGGAGGAGAGCCAATCGGGAAGGCTTCGTGTTCAGCCTCATATATTTTGAGGCCGCTTTGAAGGCAATGTATGCTTATAACAAAATGGTTTGGAAATCCTACAAAGGCATTTTATAGTATATCTCTCTCTATGACTGCAAATGTGCATTAAAATTATTTATATAAAAGGAAATATTAGACTCTTGTTTGAAAGACAGTTAGCATGATTGGTGTCTTTCCCAATGTTTCTTGCCTGGTGTATCCATAGGAAGACATGAATAGGAATGAAGCAAAAAAGGTCTTAGTGTTCCTTGAACTTAGACTGGACTCAGCCTTAGAGTATCATCCCAATACAGCTGGTTTCCATCCATGAACAAAAGCCCATTTAAAAATAATAATAATAAAATGTCATCAGGTCTCTTAATTTTTCCAGGATTCCTCAAGATATTGACTATTATATACTTAAAAAATTATTTTGGTTTCCTCTTGGCTAGATTATGTGACAAGCTTCCCAATCCTGATTTAGACTAAAAATGGAAGTTAGTTGGACCAAGGCAAGCTTGTCTTTGAGGCAGAGTCAAGGCCTGGAAAAATAGAGTTTTGGAGAGAGAAAAATCCACTTGAACAGAGCCAGATTTTACATCTTGATCAGGTTTTTTTTTTAAACTTCACCTACCTGGAACATTCTAATATTCTTTCCACTAGATTGTGTCCAAAATTGTAAAGGGAGGGGAAGAAAACAACAATTCAAACAATTCTTGTCAGTAAAGCCTAAAATGGAAAATAAAGAAATAAAAACCCATATAGCATACAGTCCATATACCGTGTTTTCCCGAAAATAAGACCAGGTCTTATATTAATTTTTGCTCCAAAAGATGCATTAGGTCTTATTTTCTGGTTAGGTCTTATTTTCAGAGAAATACGGTACTAAATGCATCCGTCTGGCCGACAATCTTAACTGGGGCTTATTTTGGGGGTGGGTCTTATATTACGAGCGTCCTGAAAAATGATGCTAGGTTTTCTGGTTGGGTCTTATTTTCAGGGAAACACTGTATATTAGGAAAATATTTTCCATAATGTGTCTCTTCATTATTTAAATTATTTAAACTGGAGTTCTGGAAATGAGATTGGATAGTGATGGCTGCTTTTGAAAAATTTGCTTTTCAAAAACCTTTATTCTTTTGGCATTAGTAAGCACAATATTATCTTGCTGTCAGGTAGCAGTGGTTTAGCTAATTCCAATTTGCTTGTCAAAACAACTGTAGAAAACATGTAATATTTGTGAAGAATTGTTTCTTTTAGTTCATCAGTCTTAATATGTACTTTTTCTGAATCACATGGTGAATACCCAGATTTTTGGAGAAAATATGGAGACAAATATGGGTCTTGTCAAGCTGGGATATCAACATTTTACACTGAGGTGTGTAAGTTAAGATTATTACTTCACTGTTGAAGCTATTTATTTTACTCGTAAAATAAAATATGTTTAATTTGGCAATATACAGGTAGTCCTCGACTTACAACAGTTCATTTAATGACTGTTCAAAGTTACAACAGCATTGAAAAAAGTAACTTATGACTATTTTTCACACTTACGACCATTGTAGCATCCCCATGACCACATGATTTACATTTGGATGCTTAACAACTGACTCAAATTTATGACGTTTTCAGTGTCCCAGAGTCATGTGATCCTCTTTAGCGACCTTCTGATAAGCAAAATCAGTGGGGAAACCAGATTTTTGTTAACCACCATGTTACTAATTGAAGAACTGCAGTGATTCCCTTAACAACTCCCTTAACAAGTTGTCACATGAGGCAAAACTCCCTGAACAAATTTCTCACTTAGCAACATCAATTTTGGGCTCAATTGTGATCATAAGTTGAAGACTACCTGTATCGGTAAACTTGCAGTTAGCGCATGCTAACTTAAAGGGCTGAAACGACCTGGGAAGCTACTCCTTCACCCACCTGCAGACTGGAGCTTCTCCTTGATGCTCTTCAAGACTGACCTTTCTCTTTCTCTCTTTTTCCCCCCAAACATCACCTCTTTCCTTGGCAAGGGGTGAGTGAAGTGAGCTATTGAAAAGACGTTGTTTCCGGTTGTCCTTACTAGACAACTTGTTGCCTCTTCTTCCTGAGAGGCAGATGCTGCCACAGTGACACCTTGTAATTCCAAGCAAAGATGGAATATTGTTGTTGGGTTTTCAATCAAAACCAGTCGGTGACCTTGGACGGCTGTTGCAAAGATAGCAAGACTGTCACAAGGTTTTTAATAAATATAATGCCCTGTATATGGCCTAACATTCCTATTTTGAAATTAACAGAACATAAATTATAGTGTGATCTGGGATTATTCATGCAAAGCAATGATAAAACTCACCACGTTCTCTCTCAGGTTGAGAAAATAGGTGAGAAAGATACATTGTGTAGTGTATTGCTGACAAAATGCCTTTCTTTCATTTGGCCTGCTTGGATGTATTTAGCAGTGGAATAGCTACTGTACCTTCCAAACCATGTTTTAAGTAAGACTTAAACTTTTTGCTTTCTTCTAGGATTTAATTATCATGGGAGCCCCAGGATCAGATTATTGGGCCGGTTCCATCTTTGTATACAATAAAACAGCAAACATATTTATTTCGTATCTGGATGTGAATCATCAAATAAAGTATGGAAGTTATTTAGGTAAAAAAAAAATTAATATTTGCGTATAAACCTTCAGCTTAACGTACCTCCTGACAATATGCTTCCCAGACAGAAAATGGCATGAAGGTGGTGATGCTGAAGGCAGCAGCGTGCTTCCTGCCCTGAGTTCCTTAGTGCTGGCTAAATATTTTGCCCTGCCTGGTTTAATTTTAAAATTCAATATACAAAGTGAGTGAGAAATGATAGCAAGCTATGGAGCTAAGCAGAAGCCTCGAGCATGATCAGCATTACCTTTGAGCCCTACATGGATTTCATTGGTATTCTGAGAAAGGAAAATGTTAAGGGATTTTGTTGGCTTCCCTGTGTATGGGATTTTGTGGGGTTATGCAAAATATTTTGAGTTTGAGACATTTCTTGTGCTGTCTTTTTCATTTATGTAACGAGGGTTGCAAATCAGATTCCACCGCAACATATTAATACCAAAGTTCCTTCTTTTGTCCCAAGAATGTGTACTGTACATTAGTTTATTGCACTCTTTATGTAGAAAATCTATCTGTCTAGAGAGCACTGATTCTGACTAAAAGCATGGTTGGTTTCATTTTCTTTAGAAAATCATCCGCCTTTTAGATTTTCAACAGAACATATGCAAAGCAGTTTTCAGTGATTGCATTGTGTGTGTGTGTGTGTGTGTGTATACACACACACACACACACACACACACACAGGAAGTTGGTTTTATAGACAAACTTACCAGTTTTAACTTTGGTGTACACAAACACTTCAGCATTTTTTTTCCTTCTTCGGAGTAGTTCTGCTCAGCAGAGTATGTTGAATGTGCCAGTTCAGCATATGGTGGCATGTATTCCCACCCACATTGTGAGATAAGCAACAGAATCACTTGATTGCACTCAGGGTGGTGTAAATGAGGATTGCTCTATAGAAGCATATGTCTGCATTCTGTGGAAGTATACTAATAGTAGTACCAATAGGGATTGGATATCCAACTTTTGGGCATATGAGCACAGATACCGAATTAATCTGCTTATTCATTTGCAAGCGTACTCATTCCCAATTATGGAAGTCAGTGCTCAAATAAAGAATTCATTTAATGCTAAACTTTCAGATTATTTGCAGTGAGACAGAGTGCTGCAGCGGAAAACTCACTGCTTCCATTCCCTGTTCTTGTATGAATAGGTTATTCTGTTGGAGCAGGTCACTTCCTTTCTGCAAGTAGCTCAGAAGTAATTGGAGGTGCGCCTCAGCAGGACCAGACTGGTAAAGTAAGAGGTTTTTCTTTAATGTGATGGATTATAAAAATATATTTCTGGGTAGAAAGAAATTCATAGCTTGCCGTGACACAGAAGAACTATCCGCCAGAGATACTTTTGGTGATAACTAATTAACCTGAGGCTATTTTTTCCCCCACAAATGTTTTCCCAGAACATTTTTTTTCACGCATACATATGCTGCTTGTTTCTGTGGATGCAACTGGCAATATGTATTTGTGCAAGAGATGGCCAATGGTCCCCAGACTTTCATCCCCCAAGTATTAATAGAAGGTTCATGAAGCAATGCATTTTCATTGCTAGAGGACGTCAGACAGTGAAATGTCTAATTCAGGTCATTGCCAAGAGAGGTTACCAAGTTGATCAGTGTTGCACTTGAGTGACCCAAGACATTTTGCTGCTTGAAGCAAAGAAGGGATGATTTCCCAACTACTGATCTGTGTGCAGAAGCTGGCTGGATCAGTGGTTGAACCCTACATTATAACTGATGGAGTAACTTCCTCTATTTCAGCTAAGACAGCAAGCAAGGTTAGGCCAAATGGCTTGACAGAGGAACGGCTTGTTGCAAACCCCATTGCCTCAGCATTTGCCCCATTCAGGCCATTTCTCATTTTTCACCTTGCAGAAACACTATACATTGTTAGCTTCTTCTATTGGTAAAGAAACTTCTGGTTTTCTATTTGTTTGTGTGCTTAGGGCTTCTGATGCAGCTGACCTCTTGTTTATTTCAGGTTTACATTTTTAAAATTGAACCCAAACAACTGTCAATTTTAAGCGAATTTAGGGGTAAAAAGGTAACAATACTTCTACATTTATAAAGTTTGCTAACTGTCACAATACACTCATACACCTTGGTTGATTTCATGGTTAACCATTGTCTCTTTTTTGTGGGTAGTTTGGTTCTTACTTCGGAGCTACTGTTTGTGCGGCGGATCTTAATGGGGATGGCCTTTCTGATTTACTAGTTGGAGCACCCATGGAAAGTAAAGTCAGAGAAGAAGGAAGGGTTTATGTTTACCTCAACTCAGCTTCTGTAAGTATTCATTCTTGTTGAAGAGTGTTGTGTTTATTCAAATGGATAATGATCCAGTCTTAGTAACAGCTTTTTCATGATGATGATGATGATGATGATGATGATGATGATAGCTTCCTTTGGAAATAGAAATGATTAATATGTTTTAACATGGAAATTCAGTAAATTTCTAGATAAAGCATCTATTGTGAAACTGTCAGAATACGGTAATGAAATTTTACAATGGTCCAAATATTTCAGCTCTTCTTCCACACTATGTTTTTCTTTTTACCATACATCTATAAAGAAAAGTTATGTTCTGACTGGTAGTGTTAGAAGAATCCCTTACATCTAAGCTTTGTCTGACTAATTTCTATCTGGTCACCTTCGAGTGATGCAAAATATTTCCTGGAGGTCCCCCCCCTTCTTCCCCCCCCCAAAATGGAGGATAGTATCAAAAATCTAGGAAGTACACCTACTTCTTTATGTTTTTATAATGCTGTTGAAAGAATATTCATGGAAGTGAAACTGCCTGGGCATGTAAGTTTTTAATGAAAATGGTTAGCTACAATGGATGGCTTCTTTTCCTCCAAATGTTGTTTGAGCATTTGCATAGTCCCACTTTGAAATTGATTGGCAGGAACTGTACTTTTTAATTTCTGGGTATGGATTTTGATTTCTCAAAATTATATAAACATAATACACTTTCAATGAAAAGGCCTTTTCATCTTATACTTGTAATTTACTAAAGTACCCCTTCATCTAGAAGTCAAGTCACTTAACAGGGACTAAATGTCTCTAATTTAGGTTTCTCCTTTGTTTAGTCAGTTTACTTGTGTGATTATTTGGGGTGGGGTGAGGCATGACTTCCTTAATCCATTTTCAGCCTTAGTAATTTGCCATATAGAAAGTGTGACTGAATGACTCCAATATATAGAACAATTTAATTTGGTAACATTCCTAAAGGTTTGTGGGAGGTGCGTGCGGTTTGCAGGATACAGATTATACACCTAAAAGTAAAACAGAGCTCATCGTGATTATAATATACCGTATTTTCCGGCGTATAAGACGACTTTTTAACCCATGAAAATCACCTCAAAAGTTGGGGGGTCGTCTTATATGCCGAGTCGTCTTATACGCTGGAAAAATACCTCTCGGATCTTTTCTCTTTTCTGCTGGGCGGCGGGATCGCTGGGTGAATGGAGATAGGCATGGCGACCGGTGGTAAAGCGGCTGATGGCGAACGGCGAACGGGTGATGGAGGGCAAACTCTCGTCAGCTTCTGGGGCGGCTACTGCAGCTGCCGCCATTGCTCTCTCTAGGACTGGCCATGCTAGCGCCTCCAATGCTGGCTGTCAGCTCCCCGATGAGAGGAGGGGTAGGCAGCCCCAGAGGCGCCCCACTCGACCGTAGGAAGGGAGCACCTTTGCTCCCGCCGAGGCACCGCCTGACTCGCGCCGACCAGAAGAATTGCTTGCCCGGTCACGGAGTGCGGAACTGAGAGCAGCAGCGCACCAGGCGAGAGAGCTCAGAGAAAAGAAGGCGAGGCGCCCATTTGGCAGGGAAGGAGCAAAGCTGGGCAAATCACAGAGCAGGCGGAGCAGAGAAACATTACAGGGGAAAAGGGGGCGGGGTTTAAAAGGCAAGGCGGGCGGGACGTGGAGACGTTCTGCAGTTAGAAGTAATGAAGGAGCCTCTGTGCGCTTTCTGGATCGGATTGTGCAAACTGAGCGTGCCGCTACAGTCCTCGTGTTTCCCAGGGTTGCCTGTCGTGCCAGAGGTATTCCCTGTAGCCCCAGATTCTTTAGCTCCCCACTTTCCTTAATTCAGGCGAATTTTGTGCTCCGTGGAGAAACATTAATACGCAAATGCCGTTTGTTTAACCGCACAAAACTCGGGGGAAACCTTGGTATTTGGGAACGGAAAGGCTTAAGCTTTTTCATTTCTGTTTTATGCACGGGCTGGGAGGGTCACGAAGTTTACCTCTTTTATTTTAGCAACATCGTGGCACTTATAAAAAAAGGGTACTAACGCTAAACGAGTTGTTAATATGCAGATTGTGTGCCAGGAAGTGAAATATTGAGTTATTAGCCAAACCCTATAATTTAACACGAAAAGTAGGGGGTCGTCTTATACGCCAGAAAATACGGTAATACCTGGAAACTCAGGGTTAATCAAACTTACCTTTATAGGGAGCAAAGATGATGGAGCTGCAGACGGCACTAGCTGGAAGCGATTTGTATGCCGCAAGGTTTGGCGATTCCATTGCCAGTTTAGGAGACATTGATAATGATGGCTTTGAAGGTATTATTAAGTTTCTTTCAAAAGGTGTAGTAGTGTAAAGGGAAGGGTAGGACACATTGCTCAGTATTGCCTGTAAATGCAGCTGTTCTGAACCATGCCTAGAGGGATATGTAATTATTTTAACAGTGCAGAATTTTGATTCCACATTTATGTGTAGGAACTAAATCAAAACTGATGAGTTCTCATCTAGCACCTCCTTTAATTGGCAGTAGCTTTTTTTTCTCAAGAAAAAGATGTTCCAAATTCTTAAGGTCATTTTCTATGTAACTTTCAGGATGATGAATTCTGATTAAAAAAAATAATGTTGTCAGAAGGGCCTGGGTTAGGGTTTCCATTCAACTTCCTTTCCCCCTTCATCCATTTATGTCCCCTAAATCCATTGTGGTAGAACTTGAATACTTTTAGAGAATATTCAGGAAGCGTGGGACCTATTCAGGAAATGGAAGTCTATTTTGCCGAAGGAATTGGATGTCACCTGCTTTGCCTGGTATAATTTGGGATAAGCTGAAACAAATTATGTAAGAATGTACAGCAGTTGAAGTTTCTCTGCTTTACTGCTTCCCTATATTATAGAGTATTATACAGATCTATGAGAGCAGTTTAATTTCTATATATAGAGATAGAGCAAATGGTAAGTTTCTCCTATATCTTTTAAGTTCTCTCATAATTAATTGCAAGATAAATAGATCTAGCTTATTGGAATATCCCTCCATAGCTCTGAGGTTTTATCCCCTAATACCCATCTGCCTTTCTCTTCTTCTACTCAATCAAGATAGTTCCTCATGTATCTTGTGATACTTCTATAAAAAATAAATTGGAGGGACCTATACTAGTGATAATTATTTTTTATTTTAAAAAAGAATTGTACAATGCAATTAATACATGGTTAATTTCATTTTCCTTTGCTTTTTGACAGATGTAGCCATTGGGGCCCCGCAAGAAAATGATTTAGAAGGCTCAGTTTACATATACAATGGCAGAGAAGATGGAATATCACCAACATTTTCACAAGTAGGTCTCTTTATATTGTCCTCGTGACTACTATTTTTAATATCTAGCTGTAATAGAGAACCTAGCTTAGCTTTTTTGTGTGTGTTGGTTTAAGCAGGCTCAATTGTCAAGGACCCCAGTTCAGTTCTCCAATATTTCCAGATAGGTTTGGAAAATCTCCAGCATGGAGTCCTGGAAGACAATTGCCAATCTGGACTAGATATGCTAGTAGAAATCAGTTTCTTATATTCACATTTTTATATTAAGTAGAACATAGAAGTGGAAAGCATGCAGCGTAGGAAAGCATTGACACAATTGTTCCCCTTTAACAAATACTGTGTTACAGATGCATATATGGAGTAGGTTGGGGCAGGAGAAGAGGAAGGCTGGAATACCTAACAAAGATCAAAATTGACCCATTTACAGTATTTGCAAGTGTCAGTGTTGACTCTTAGTCGAAACCCTTATTTATTTTTAATTTTTAATTTTTATTTTAATTCCATTTATATCCCGCTCTTCTCCGAAGACTCAGGGCGGCTTTCACTCTAAGCACAAATCAATGTGCTTAGCAATAGCCTTCATTCTATGTATATGCCTTCTTATTAGGGCTTTCGCCCCCCCCAAGCGGCATTATTACAAAGTCAGCTTATTGCCCCCAACAATCTGGGTCCTCATTTTACCTACCTCGGAAGGATGGAAGGCTGAGTCAACCTTGAGCCTGGTGGGATGCGAACCTGCACTAATTGCAGGCAGCTGGTGTTACTTAAGGAGGCATTAGCCCACTGCTCCACCAAGGCTCTTATGCATGCTAACTGTATTTTGCCATTTGCTTAACAGCCCTTTCCTCTTATCAGTCATTAATGGGAAAAAGACCACTATGTATCAACCCTTTTCTATTAGCATTAAGTTGCAAATCTAAGTGAGTCATAATATCAGACTTAACGGTTCACAAATGGTCCAGCTAATTGTAGATACAAGTTGCTTACCGGTATGTTAACAATATGTTAACAGAAGCATATGCTAGGTTCCAAGGCCACCTGTAGATGCTGAAAATGTTTTGCATAAGCCATCCCTGTCCAAAGTTGTTACCAAATTGTAATTTTTAATGTGACAGAAAAAAGACAAAGTAATTGATGTCACCTGTAATTAATGTAGTTTTAAGTAATTATATCATAAATGCATTCCTTTAAATGTAGATGGAAGGAAATCCAATGCAATTTTTTTTCTGTGTCCCACCCATTACTTTTAAGAATTTGGCCCATTTTGTCTTGACCTAATACAAGATCTGAGGATGCTCTCAGAGCAACTTAGTGCTTACCTAATCGTAAAAGGTATTTGGGATATTGGAAAAAAAACATCATTTATACTTAGCGCAGATTACAAACCTTCCACGTTGAAGGAAGGATGATTTTATTTTCTGTTATTTCTCTACGGCATTTACTCTGCTTTTTTATTTTTTAAAAAATCCTTGTCCCCAAACATTTCTGTTTTAATAATAATTTTTAGAGAATTCAAGGACATCAAATCAGCAACAGTTTACGCATGTTTGGTCAATCCATATCTGGGAAAATTGATGTAGACAGCAATGGGTATTCAGGTGAGTTAACTTTAGTTTGCTTTAAATCACTTGGGCAATGTTGTTTTTTTTAATTTCTTGCCCACCTGTCGGGGACATAAACCTAAAAGAATAAATCAAAATCATTATGAACCAAATAATAAAATACAATGGAACACACATGTTGTAACAAGCACATGGTCCCAAAGGCATCTGTTTGGCATTGAGTCTTATTGAATTAAACAAACTTTTCCAGTGCTTTAAAATTGAAGCATTGCTATGCTAATTTTTTTTCAGACTAATGTACTGGAATTTGACAACTTAGAGAAAAGAAAATGGAAAAACAGAACCAGACATGTAATTTTATTAGAAATTATTAGTAGTGGGGTAAGATCAAAACACTTACAAATGTAAGTGCAATATATCTGCATGTAACATTAATATTTTGCTCCATCCTGTATTAGTAAATCAAATTTAAGTATTATGCTACTTTCATTGTAGTCTTTAGTTTCTTCTGGTTCCTCTAAAGCAGGGATGTCAAACTCATGTGGAAGCCATGCCCACCCCATTGCCGGCAATGGCAAAACTGTCCCGATACGTTGTGCGACATCACGTGATGTCGCGAGTTTGACATGTCTGCTCTAAAGTCTAGCCTTTGAAAGTTCCATCCTATTGTTTTAAGAATTCATAATAACAGCAATTTCTTATGGGAAGGACACTTATAATTAAGTATGCAAATTCTGTGTCCTTTGAAAAGACACTAACCATGATTTAGAGCAAAGATGATGACTTCCTTGTCTCCCTAAGCTCTAAACTCACCAGAGATCACTGACTTGTTATTGTAAGGAGCAGATGTCTGGAACACTCATGGGCGATCTCAAGTTCTCGCCTTGTCTGGAGTGAGCTGGTCTATTTGCCAATTAATTGTTCAACTGCGATTGTCAACTCCCCTTTTAGTGGGGTAGTCTCTAGTTCACCATTTGTTCCCCAGAAGTTCTGGGTGAGATAATTCTTAAGGAACCTAGGAGATAAGCCACATAAGACCTTTTAGTTTATAACCAGTACTTTGAATTGGAATCGGAAGCAAATTAGTAGTCTAGTAGTCAGGCCACCACATTTTAGAAGAGTAATTAATAGTTTTTCCAGATTATCTTTAAAGGCAGTCCCATGTAGAGTGCATTGCAGTCTTTAAGTTTGGGATGCTAAGGGAATTTTTTTAATTTTTATTTTAATCCCATTTATATCCCGCCCTTCTCCGAAGACTCAGGGCGGCTTACAATTTAAGCACAAACCAATGAGTCACAGTTGTCAAAACTTCCTGATCAGAAAGGCTGAAAGGCCTGGTCGTTCAATTAATGCACCAACTGAAGTTGGGCAAAGTCTCCCAACACTAATTCTCCACTAGCTTCTCTAGCAGACAACTCCAGGAAGAGTCCTAAACAACAAAGCACTCCTATGCACTCCTTTAGGAGACTTGTTCCTCTGTCTACAGTGAACACTGAAGTTAAGATGGAGCCAGCTTGATCATGACTCCATCTTGCAAGGATTTAATCTGAACTTACTTTGACCATACCAGGTCACAGCTGACTACACAGCTTCAAGACATTGGACAAGTATCCTCATACAGCCTGGACTAGCAGTGTACAGCATCCTTCATCCCAGACTGGCTGCTGACTTCATCAGTGGCATCATACAAACGTTAAATTGTATGAGGGAGAGATCCAAGTCCTGTTGCACTCCATACCAGAGTTTGCCTGTTTGTCTCCCAGACTGGAAAGGAGGAAAACCAATGTAACAGGGTGCCTCCAATCTACAACCTTCACTGGTGCGGTCTAGTGGTCCAGAAGAAGGCCATGATAATGAATAGTGTGGTCATATTGTGAAAAACATGTTGGGTATTGAGGAACAAGACTTGTTTGTTCTATTGCTGCTCCTCTAGATCACAGGCAGCTTGAGAACACGGTTTCATTTTTTTATGACTTAAAAGGTAAAGGTAAAGGTTCCCCCACACATGCTTGCTAGTCGTTTCCAACTCTAGGGGCCGGTGCTCATCTCCGTTTCAAAGCCGAAGAGCCAGCGCTTGTCCGAGGACGACTCCGTGGTCATGTGGCCGGCATGACTAGATGCCAAAGGCGCACGGAACGCTGTTACCTTCCCACCGTAGTGGTCCCTATTTTTCTACTTGCATTTTTACGTTCTTTTGAACTGCTAGGTTGGCAGAAGCTGGGACGAATAACAGACGCTCACTCTGTTACGCTGCACTCGGGATTCGAATTCTGCACTCTAAAAGCGTCTACCTATGAGCATCACCATAGAGAAGTCGAAAACAAATCATAAGAATGCTCTCTGAACTGTTCTCACCAAATGTTTCCGACATTTTCTGATGAGAACAGGAGCCTGCAGGCATATTCGCTGATGTTTTAACAACCTGATTTGTCACATTGAGGGAATAGCCTCTGTGTTCAGGATTTCACTTGAGAAGTTGTAAAGAGAAGATTCAAAAGAAGAGTGAATTGAAATTAAAGAAATCATTATTAATAATACTCCCCTTAAGTACTGTCTAAATTTGACTATTAGGAAGTATGAAATGAAGAGGTACCAGCACAGATGCTAATGATGTTGACAAAATTCTTCTTTTCCTGTATAGTGTTAGAGGTAGTTGTAATCCAATCACATTTGCAGACAGAATAAGCCTTTCCAACGATTCTGGTAAAGACTTCCTAGGAAAGCAAAGAGAAATAAGAAAGTGGACAAGACGCTCGGCATATTTACACAGCAACCAAAATGTATACCATTGTCTTCCAATGCTGCCTCTCAAATATTGTAGAAAGTCCTTTTTCGATGAGAATATTTTGTTAGAACTCCTTCATTAACTGAATGTTTCCTGGAGTGATGCATCAGGCCCCTTCAGGCCACCAACAGAAGGACAGAGCGACCGTATGTTCTGTGGTGCCAGAAGAAATTAGGAAGCGTGCACGAACTTTATCCGCACATCCCTAGAGGGAAAATTCTTTTTCTTTGCCCACTGAAACTAGGATATGCTTCAAGGTCTCTTGATTTTTCCATATGTTCTTGACTGCATATGAAATTTGAAGCAGCAGCCTGTGTAAGAGAGAGAGTCAAACTGATAAAAGCAGTGCTGTGGCATCATGATGCAATTCTTGCTCTTTTTCTGCATGGGGTGTTGTATAATACAGAGGCCACAAAGAAGTGGAGTTGGTGCCATGATGCCACAAGTAGTGCTTTTCTCATTCTGACAAATTCAGTAAGATCCCACAGGTGCCATTGATCCAAAGTACCCAAAGGATCATCTTCAAAATGTGAAGGTCGGGGTTGGTTATGTCCAAGTGATCCCTTTCCCCTGCAGAAGCAGGGAGAATTGTAAATTACTATTTTTAAATTTTGAGCAGGAGTTTTAAATTTTTGCTATAAATAATTGCTCTTCCATTTACAGCAGGGGTCTGCAACCCCCTGTCCGTGGACCGGCACCGGGCGATAGCATGCCAGAAACCGGGCTGTGCAAACAAGCGAAGCCCCATACGCGGGATTCAGGCAGCACACAAAACCACGCCCCCTCCGGTCCATGGAAAAACCTCTCTCCACGGAATTGGTCCCTGGTTCCCAAAAAGTTGGGGGCCGCTGATTTAGAAATGAACTTTCTTCAGTTCACTAATTAAAACAATCAAACCATATTTTGATAAATCTGTTTCAGACATTCTAATCATAAAAAATGTATCAATGCAGTCCTGTAATTAATAATGTCAAAACAGCAATTTGATTCAGTCCAGAGATAAAGAAGAGCCAAAGAGAACATTTATAATGATTCAGTCCTCAAACTGTATTCCTGTTTTATATATATTTATATTTACAGATGTAGCAGTTGGTGCTTTTTTGTCAGATTCTGCTGTATTACTGAGGTAGGTCAAACATATTTTAGAGTTCAGAGGCAACTGAATTAAAATTTGCAATATATATCTGATTTCATCATACTTTCTATTAAACTGTGAACTTAATCTTTAAACTCTAATATTAATATATCACTTATTTAATATATTGGGGCATTGAGATTTATTTTCCAAGCAATGGGCACCTCAGAATTTATTTATTTCACAACCATGTCTTGCATCCTAAGATATTGTCATTAGGTGTTCATTGGACGGTTTGAAGGCCAAAGGAAATGAAGCATTTCTTCAGTAAAGTATAGGTCAGGGGTAGGCAACCTTGGCTCTTTTATGACTCGTGGACTTCAACTCCCAGAATTCCTGAGCCAGCATGGCTCAGCTTGGAAACCTCTCTCTTTCCCCTCAGCATGGCTGGCTCAGGAATTCTGGGAGTTGAAGTCCACAAGTCATAAAAGAGCCAAGGTTGCCTACCCCTGGTATAGGTAGTCTGCTCCAGATAGAGATTTTGACTTTCAAAAGTGACTCAATGCTTCCAACCCCATTTCTATGCCTTTCTATTAAAAGTCAATCTCTGTTTGTCCTCGGTTCAGGACATTTCTGATCTTCTCTGCTTTTAAACGATAAAAAGTTAGACATGCATGCTACAAAAATAATATGTCATTTGATCCATTAGAATCTAAATCAATGTGTTTGTCTTTAAAAACAGAATGCCCAGAATTATAAATATTAATAGAGCATCTTGTGATCATGATTCCCCCCTTTTTAGGACAAGGGCAGTAATTATCGTGGAAGCATCCTTAAAGCACCCCAACTCTGTAAACCGCACCGTATTGGACTGTGTGAGAAATGGACAGCCAGCTGTGTGTGTTAATCTAATGCTTTGTTTTACCTATACTAGCCAAACCATCCCAGGTTACATAGGTAAGCTTCTTTCTTTGTGCTTAGCACTTTCATAACAAAACAAATGCTGGTGGTTAAGACAAATTTATTACTAGCTGATACATAAATCAAATCTAGTGGTTATCCATTGCTATTTTACCAGTGATTTAAAACACATATGAGTGTTCTATGATCAGGAAATTCTGAATTCTGGTCTTGCCCCAGGCGTGGTAAAGGGTGACTTTGGCCAGTTGTTCTCTCTCAGAAAAAGGAAACAGCAAGCTATTTCCAAAAATATTGCCAAGAAAACTGCATAGACTTCTCCAGGTAACCCTCAAAGGCATGGGCTTGTGCACGCACGTGCTCACGCGCACACATACACAATGTTAATAATTTGAAAGTAATTTATCCTGGCATGATTAGCCCACAGTATTCCTCCTTAGGGCTTATGATAATAAAATGAGACATCGCAGGCTATGTTCCACCAAAACATGCATACGCATGTGTACTACAATTCACTTTTCAGAACAGTGTAAAAAAATGTTAAGTACATAGTCTTTTATGCATATTGTTGTATCTTGGTAAATTACAAACTTAGAGCACACTCTGGAGAAAAGCTACATGTTCTTTAAGCAGTGTTAAGTTTGTATGAGGACAGAGAACTATGTTGCGCTAAAAGAAAGACATTGACATGTCCCCATATTTACATGCACACAAACAAGCACAAACTAGATTCTGAATACACACTAAGATTTAATAATAAACGATGTTCCAAAGATTGGATAGAAAATCCTGGAAATGTAGAACCGCTTACAACTTAAACACATTGTGTATTTTAACATAAATAGCTCGCCCATCAGTCTAATACAGGGGTCGGCAACCGGAAAAAGGAAAAGAGCCACCCAGAACCGGTTCCATCACACAAACAAAAAAGTGGGAGCCGCAAAAAGTGCGCGCGCGTGCGTCCACTCACGCGCATGCGCAAAAAACATTTTGCACATGTGCAAAATGGGTGGCACCTGCACGGTGACGGGTCTCCCCTTTGGAGAGGTGCGTGCCGTCCCGTTCAGAGACCTGAACGCGGCAGCTGTGCAAACAGGATGGCGGCGGTTTGGAGAGTGCGCGCGTACCTCCCCCAAGCCGCCGCTGGCGTCCCATCCGGAATGCGGCAGCTGTGCAAACGGGATGGCGGCGGTTTGGAGAGTGCGCACGCACCTCCCCCAAGCCACTGCTGCCGTCCCATCCGGAGACCTGAACGCGGCAGCTGTGCAAACGGGATGGCGGCGGTTTGGAGAGTGCGCACGCACCTCCCCCAAGCCGCCGCTGCCGTCCCATTTATTAGACTCTAATAAATATGGAAATGTTTCTAAGTTTTTTTTAAACCCTTTTTCTTATTTTATTCCTTTTTTTTTAAATCTTTACAGTATTGCTTTATAATCTAAGCCTGGATATTAATAGAAGGCCAGATACTGCAGCAAGATTTTATTTTTCTGCTAATGGAACCTCTGAGGCCACCTCTGGAAGTGTCCGGCTGTATAGCAACAACAATTTTACATGCAGAACCCATCAGGCATTCATGAGGGTAACATTGTCTTTATAGACTTGTTGGGATGGAAGTGTCCACTTGGAAAGGTCATCCAAAAAGCTGTAGCCCAGGGGTTTGCAACCTTGACAACTTTAAGGCTTGTGGACTTCAGCTCCCAGAATTCTGGGAGCTGAAGTCCACAAGCCTTAAAGTTGTCAAGGTTGCAGACCCCCGGGCTAGCCTCCTTCTGTCAAGGGACCTGCAGCAAGCTCTGGCCATGGTCATCTACCAAGATTTATTCAAGCCATTCATAAAAATAGACACTTTTGGTTCTTACATCGCAACTCATGTTTCCCATCTATTACAAACCAGCTCTTTCCCTCTCCTCCTGTACCTTTTGAACTTGTCGGAAGACACTCGGCTCAAGTGAATATGGTGTCAAGTATCAGACTTGTTTTTCAAATCATGCTTTTTCAATGCCTGGGAAAATAATAGCTAATTGGTGTAGTGAAAATAATATAGAGCAGATGCAAGGAAACCTTGCGGAAAATTAGAATGAATTGCAAAACCTATGAAGTGATCAAAACAAACTAGTTCCTGAAAATTAGGGCAGGGAACCTGTGGGAGGACAGTCAGTGGCAGCCTATCTCCCATGCCAGGGGAATAATTTAATAATTCAGTCAACTGTGATACTTTGCGTAGATTTATTTTCCCAAGCAGTTAAACACAGTATACAGTACAACCTTCCGTACTTAGGTAAACGTAAAGGAACTGTACTCATTCCAGCATAGAAGTGTAGTAATTCCTGTAGCATACAAGATTCCTGTATCTTGAATTTAGACATAAATTTACTGTTTAGTTAAGAAAAACTTCCATTATGCTCAATGGGACTTGCATCCTAGTAAAGTCAGGACTGCACCATTAATCAAAGTGAGGAATGGAGTATCGGCTTCATTGCTGTTTCAAGATTTATGCTCATTCTTCCACTGTCCTTCCTTAGTACTTCAACATAGGCAGCACTTTAACTTGCATTGGAGTACAATAAATCTAAGGGACTGAAAACATTTAAATACAACTCAGTCTGAGCTGTATAAATTGATCAGATAATCAGCATATAGCGGAAAGGGGGGGTATCTTTCTTGAGCAATAAAATCTCATCTGCTCCGTGTTACGAAAAATCTTAGCATAGAAATAAAAATTATGCCATATAAACGTTCTTAACTATGCAATGTTCAAGCTGTTTGGCCTTGGTTTTTGCCTACCGTCGCCTGGGGTTTCTTTTTGAAGGGACTTCCTTAGAAGCATTGTAAGAGAGAATTCAAATATGGAGTGTATGGTGCTGTGCGAAACTAGACACCTTATGTGTTATTTCAGGATAAATGCCGAAAAGTAGAAATTGCTTACATTGTCGATTGGTGAATATTGTTCTCAGTTTTATGCAATTCATTTATTGGATCTCATATGCTTAGAAAGATGTAAGGGACATTCAAACTCCTATACGGGTTGAAGCTACCTATCACCTGGGACACCACGTTTTGAAGAAGAGAAATGCGGACGAACTCCATTCTCTTCAGCCAGTACTTCAGCAACGGAAGGAAGATAATATTGTGCGCAGCAAGGTATGTCTTCCTGGCTTGTATGACAGTAGAAATCTAACAAGCTGGTGGACACCCATTGCAATGGGCTACTTTTCTGTTTCAGACCCACATCTGAAGGATTTGTTTTACTTATATGGGCTTTATGAATAAGAATAAAGGCCTGACTTTCCCATAGTATTAGCTATACTAAACTATGGATTTTATAACATTGCTTATAGGAAGAGCACTTTCTCATGCAGAAGAGAAGGAGAACACACGTTGGTGCTAAATTCTGTAACGATTAAAACCATATGGAACTTGGGTCACGATCTGCTGTTGTGATTCATCCAATTCTTTTAATGTAACGGAGACATGATGAAGCCCCAGCCTTGTGTTTACTTTGGATGGCTCTATAAATGTCAAACTGTAAACAAACTCACCACATATTAAGCCAAATGACTGACTTTATTGCCTTAATCTACAGAACACATCAGGCAGTAGTTCAGACTTGACATTGTAGGACCTCTGCTGCTGGCATAGGTTTCTGGATCAAGGCACGGTATTTTTATTTTCTGATACTGACTTTTTCAATAGAAAGGATAGAAAAGTAGTTGAACATAACAGCTCTAAATTAATACATACCTTCTAGATCAGGGGTGTCAAACTGCCGGCCTGCGGGCCGGATGCGTCATGCTGAAACCGCGCCCACCCCATTGCCGGCAATGGAAAAAAAGTCACGACACATCGTGAGATGTCACATGACGTTGCGAGTTTGACACTGCTGCTCTAGATACTGTTGTGATGAAAGCTCAAGGGGATTTGTTTCCACATGAACTTTCCTAGTAGCATCCAACCCAAATGTCAAAATGTCTTTCTTATCACTTTGCTTTGGAAACTCTTTCATTTAATAGCAGTATTCTTTTCATCACCCATAATTTTGGTGGATCCTGTCATACGGCAGCATGATATGGTGGTCCCAGAAATTGTTTATAATTATTTTTGTTCTGAAACTGGATAATTATTTCATTTATTGTTGTATTTTTACCCAAGATATAGGGCAGGGGTAGACAACCTCGGCTCTTTTATGACTCATGGACTTCAACTCCCAGAATTCCTGAGTCAGCATAGCTGACTCAGGAATTCTGGGAGTTGAAGTCCATGAGTCATAAAAGAGCCGAGGTTGCCTACCCCTGAGATAGGGGAAATATTTCGGGGTTTGCTAGTGCCAAGTGTCCAAATTGCTTGTTTCTGGGATTTGACATCTTTACATATTTGTGTGTAGGAAAAGGTTTTTGTGGCTTTTTTACTAGACATTCTTACAAGAATACCCCATGTTTGATGTTGTGGTATGTCTGAAGCTTTATGTGGTGATAAGGGCTGCTTTGAACTTTTGGTACAGTGCCCATATATCTTTGGTTGTAAAGGACAGCCTTTTTATTTCAGAAAGCTTTCCTTTAGATTTATTTCATTTAATTATTTCTTTTCTTGGTTTTGCTTTTGGGTTTACTTCATAAGTTATAAAACATTTTTTTATCTTTATGAACCCCTTTTTCAGGTTTGTCTTCTATTTTTTTTCCAAGAAAATATTGCCACTGTAGTTATTGGTTTAAAAAAAGTGCCTAAATTTTTTTTTATTTTTTATTTTTATTTTAATTCCATTTATATCCCGCCCTTCTCTGAAGACTCAGGGCGGCTTACAAGCTTAGCAGTAGCCTTCATTCTATGTATATGCCTGCTTATTAGGGCTTTCACACACACCCCAAGCGGCATTATTACAAAGTCAGCTTAATTGCCCCCAACAATCTGGGTCCTCATTTTACCTACCTCAGAAGGATGGAAGGCTGAGTCAACCTTGAGCCTGGTGGGATGCGAACCTGCACTAATTGCAGGCAGCTGGTGTTACTTAAGGAGGCATTAGCCCACTGCTCCACCAAGGCTCTTTTAATGAGCCTTTGGTAGAGACAGATTGGCATGAATTGAAGTAGAAGGTGCCAAATTCATGTAATTTGAAAGGCAGAGGATGATGATGTTTTCTTACGGGTTATTTTGGATTTCATGGTAATAATATTTTTGAATATATACCTTCAAAATTATTCTAAAAAGTTGTTTCTGTTCTTCTTTCAAAGTTTGTCTTTGCAAGATTTTGTACTCAAGAAAATTGTTCTGCAAACCTTCAAGTTTCTGGAAAACTTACATTTCCAAAGTAAGTCCATTATAATTGAGAGAAAATGAACAAAAGCTTTATGAACTTAGCTTTCTACATAAAAAAAGTTCTTTTTAGAAAGAATGGAATCAGATATCAGAAAGTTCTGCAAAACATAAAGAATCATGTCTGCAAAACATAAAGAATCATGTCTGAGGTTTCACAGTGGAGTCAAAGAGGAGCTGAGTAAACATGTGGAGCCCTGGAACTATATGAGAAACTGTTTATATGATTATATTCTGGAATTATTCTGTTAGCTTCAATACATGTTTCACTGGTCTGTTTACATATACTGAACTATTATATACAATAGTTTGCTTCTTTCCCTTAGCATGAAATGCAGACTGTTTCCAATTCAATGTTATTTGTTTAACCAGATCAATCTATCCCATTCAACAAATAATGGTTAAAAAAAATCTGGCTTGATATTATGTGTGAATGCAACAAATGCATTAATGTCCATATAGAACCCTGCATTATAATTTAACAAAAGGATACATTTTTTGAAAGAGTATAGCAACTTCCTAAGATTAGATAATATAAAATATTCCTACAACCATTTGGTGTGGTAATGCAAGGTCACCTTCGTATTGTCACCTGATTAGATAGAACAGTGAAATTCCACTTATATGCACAGAATTCTAATATCTTCCCATGCTATTTTAGGCAGGGGAGGAATGTTATCCCTCCCTTATTCATTAGAATGCATAGACTTACCTCAGTGCAGACTTTGCATTTACTAATGGAAAGCATACATCTTTCTCCCTGGATCTTTGCATTTCTTCTGTTATAAAATTGTTACCTGTTACCTCATACTGTCTTTTGCTTCCTTCTCTGTAACGATAATTGGAGATGTAGCATTGTGAGAGTTGATTCAGAGTGCGGTAACTTCAAGGAGTTTATAAAGGGCTCATAAATGGTTTCCAGTCACTGATAAATGTAGGCGTGGATCATTCTCTAATCAAACAAGTTAATTCTGTCATCTGCGCTATTTTTGATATCTTCATCACTCATTCTTCTGTTGTGATATTTCACAGTCTTTCCATTTTTGAACATATAATAGTCTGTCAGGCCAATCTTATCTATCATGATGTGGGTTAATCGATACGTAGGCTGCAGTGATACCATCTGCAAAACTAATTTCATTAAAAAATATGTATTTTCACAGTCGTCCATAAATTAAAAGGGAAAGTAATTGTTTTTTCACATTCAAGCAGCAGTTCTGCTGAACTGCAAAATGCTTTTATGGGTTACAACGACTAGAATTTTTAAATTTCCCTTCTATAAAGGCAAAAGGTGCATGATCTGTTCTTCTATTTTCTGAATTTACCTGGCCTGTGAGTTTCTTCTTTTCAGGGCTGAATTAATCTTTTTTTTTCCCCTCCTTAGGAAACAAGCAAACCCTTACCTTAGAAATATTTCTCTACCTGAATGCTAATCCGACTTCATTTCTCTGTTTTGCACTTCTTTTGCATTGTCTTCTTTAAGAGCCACAGCCAACTTGTAAAATTCTGCATGACGTCAAAATAATTCATTTTAAACCTTCCTTAGAAATCGACAAGTCATTCAATTCCTATTGCTCCCCTCTTTCCCATTTCTCCAGAGTCGTGTTTTCTATGGAGATGAGTTGTAGCCTGTTTATGCCTTTCTGAACCATCAAGGAATTCATAGTGATTTGGTCTGCTTTAGAGGACTTCTGTTTTATCTCAAAAATCCCCTGGAGCTTTCAAAATCAGCTCAATTTGACATTCATCAATTTTTCCTGGATATCCTAGTTCTTAGGGTTGGGATAAAATAGGCTGAAGATTAATGCTAATATTTTTTTTAAAAAAAATATTAATTCATTAATTCATCTTTGTATTAGTTATATAGTGCCAACCCTACTATAAGTGTGAGGGATTAATCTGTTTAAATATATAAGGCAAGGAGGGAGGCTCAACATTTAGGGCAAAATGGTTAGGAAGGGAAACAGACATCTCCCTGTATTCACTGTTTCTACTTCCATGCCTCTTCCTGCTGTGAAGATTTTTTTCCAGTAGATGAAAACTACAACAACAACAACAACAAAATCTAATCATGTCATCTTTTGCTGGTAAAGAAAAAGCTCCCAACTTGAATAGTGGCAGGCAAAGGTGTAAACAAATAGGATTGGTGTTATCACATTTAGTTTTGCTTTCCACAAAATGTGAAACAGCAAATTATTTTCTCCAGATATTTATTCTTTACCTGTGAACAACATTTTTTTCCAGCCTCCTAACTTCTAATAATCAGGAGCTGGTGGTGTCTTTTCCGACTAACAAATGCTATTAGGAGACAGACGGTTTTGTGAGCAGTTGCTCGTCAGATGCACATGATCAGGTCTATGCATTTGATGCTGCAGCTTGTGAAATCTTATCCCTTTTAATAAAATTTTGCCAGTCAGAAAGGTGCTATCAGATTTCTTCTGACATTTTGTTACAGTAGGTGTCAAACTGCCGGCCCACGGGCCGGACTCGTCATGACAAAACAGCGCCCACCCCATTGCCGGCCATGGGGGAAAAGCTCCGTGATGTCATGTGACGTCGCAAGTTTGACATGTCTGCATTGGACTAATATGGCTCTCCTCCAACCATCTTACTAAGAAAGCTAGATAAGAATATTTATGATTTACACATGAATGTACACCTATGCTTTATCTGCCCATCTGCCCTTTCTAAATCAGATAACTTAATTAGCTTGAGTTGACACAGACATATTTCGTATAAATTGTGTGCACCGGATTAAAGGAAGAGCAAGAAACTCTTGAATAAAGTGAACAACTGCTAGTTTGCTTTATGGATGCTTCTAATCTACCCTGGGCACTTCTTCCTCCTCCACATCACCCTGCTAACAAAGCAAAACACAACAAAGGAGAAAGCAGGAAAAGGATTATCAATTATTTATATTTGAAGAAACTTTCAAGCATACCATTAGCTAGAGATCCAGCCACTGAAATATTAGTATTTGTATTTCGCATTTTCATTTGAAACTTAACTGCTTATGTAGTACTTTTACCTTCTGTTGTCTAAGTGCCAACTTTCCCCCCCCCCAAGGTATTAAATGACTAATGTATTGGTCTCAAGCCAGAATGTTTGATAAATGCCTATTTCAAGGCAGCTCTTCTGCAAGTCTTAATTAACGTTTAATGTCAAATTGAAGTTTACTTTCAAATTTTCTCAGGTGTTCCCCCCCTCCCCCGCTTTTTTCTTGTTAACCTGATTTGAGAACACTGGGTAAAACATAAGATAGACATGTTCGCTCATGTGCCCAAGTCCTGTCTTTCATTAAGCTTGACTGAGAGTAAAATGACAGACACACTGTGCAGCATAAGATAATGTATCAGCTGCATTAAAAAAGGGACATTTAACCCACAGTGATAGTGAAAGTAGCACGCACAGAAGTTACGTGTTATTATAGGGAACTGAGCAATTCCAGTTATATATAGGAAAACAGGTTTTCTAAAAAGGACGAAGAACTGAAGGATGAGTGTTTGAGCAGAGAAAGAGGACAAATAAAAGTTCGTCTTGGTGTTTGATATGTAGTTACTGATCAACTGCTATTGCATTGCTTAAATGCTAAGGGAAATTATATCCCCGCACATACGTTATCAGCTGAGGGATGGAAAAATTCTCAGTTTAGCAGGAAAATAAATAAACAGTTGTGTGCTGGCTACTTCAAATGCTTAGTAAAATGTTTTTCATTTTGTGGTAGACAGAGACAACTACACTCTATCTTGCAAAGAGATCAGCCTGATTCCTAATATAGAGACTGAATTTAATGGACTTCTTTTTTTTTAGCCCAAAGTCCACCCTCCGAAAACTAGATGACGATAGTGTAGGATAAAAGCTAAATTGGATCTGATGTATTTATGTTAAGTATAGATAAAATGGATATTCCGAGTGTATTTTTTTGTTGCATTGACATTTACAGTTTAATAGAAGTTCTGCAGAAGCCACACTAAGGGCTTTGGGAAATACAATATGTGCAGTCCAAATATAGATTTAAAAATATTTGGTTATAACTTTTATCTGATCTTTCATCTAGACAGCTCAAAGTATTGTATTGGGATTTTCCTTTGACCCACAAAACACATTTGGTTCTGTTATGATGTCTGTGAAGCTGGTTAGTTCTTGCCTCCCTCTGCTACATAAATTTGCCTAAAGCACCTAAATCCACAGAACCTGCTTAATATTTCATCATTTCTTGCTGTGATCACACTCCTGGAGTGAGATTCACCTGAAATGAGATTTTTTTTTACCCTTTAAGATGGACATAAACAACCAGTTTATTAAGTAATCAAAAATATTCACTTGGTAAATTATCACTAGACAGTTGGCTGCTTCTGTTCAATTTGAGATCAGGAGGGGCCAAATCAGCTTGCAGGAATTCATCTCAAAAATATAAATACGGGGAGTATTCTTTGATTATCTACAGGTGATGTCAATTAGTTTCATATCAAAGATGCATTTTGGAAATGATTACTTTCCAAAACGATAGCATAGTTCACAGCAAATTCCAGTTGGAAGGATGCACATATTTAATTTTGAAGTGGAAAAGCCAGGTCTGAACTTCTAACAGTAGGATGCAGAACAAAAGAAGAAATCTAAAATGAAATATAGCGTTTCCTTTTCTGTTGTATTAAAACTGCAGTTCAGAAAGAAGTGGTTTAAATTAAAATGGTGTATATTCTTATTCATTTCGTGTAGGCCTTATGAAAAGAAACCTTACCTTTCAGTGGGAAATGTGAAACAGCTGACGTTGAATATCACCTTGTACAATGCTGGTGATGATGCTTATCAGACCAGCCTTCATATCCAGCTGCCTAAAGGTCTCTATTTCACTAAACTTGTAGCACAGGTAAAAAAACCTATCTTCTATATCTTTGTATAAAATAATTTGCCAGACACTTTTTCATTCGCTCAGCTAAAAAAAAAAGCAAAAGTTTCATTTTAAAACATTTGAAACTTAATTCACAAGACAAACTGAAATAAAGCAGGGCGACTGATTTAAACCAATGTACAGAACTACAGTCATTCTTCCAGGCTGTTTGGTTCTCTTAATATTACTCATTGAATAAGAGAAAAAGATTGATAGATAAAAATAAAAAGTTTCCCTTTTTGTTTCATATAAATCAGTGGGGCTTACTGCAGAATAAGTATGTCAAGGACTACATAGTAAAACAGTTGTTTATAAAAACATATAAATTTTCCTTCAAAAGTTCCCCTTTCTTCTTTGGGAAGATTACAGCTACAATTTTCTAGCAAGGCAAAGTGTATTTAATTATAATGAAAATTTTTGATGTATTATTTGATGAAGCACCAAGCAAGCTATATGTCAAATACCACTTTTTGCCCAAGACAAAAAGGTTAAAAGCAGATATTTAACATAGTACAAAATTAGACCTAATTTGTTGAAACCTACAAATTGTCTCCTCCATGTGGCCAATGACACACGAACAACATAAAGTAAGTTACTCTGTGTTAAATGTAAGGACTACAAACAGCTTCCAATTTTCTTAGAAAAAACTGAATTAAGTTTATAGGAAGTGGCAGCCAGCAGGTATATCACCACCATCATCCCTCGTGGAAATCACTTTTGTTGGACCACACTACAGGCTATGAGTACACGTGCCACAAAACATTGTGCTTTCTTTATTATGGTCTGTTTCCCTTTCCTCTATCCAAAATAACAATGTCCCATCAACTTCATCCATTATAAAGTTTTCTTTAGCATGTGAAATATTTGTAACCTTTCAGTAGGCATGCTGTAATGTAACTGGATAGATAGAATTCACTCTTTTTCTCTCTGAATGATAAGCCTAACCAATGCTTCTGTAAAAACCTGAGGTTTACATTGAAGTGAATTAATCTTTCAGACTTTTATCAGTGATAGTGCTGGTGGTATTATTGGCCGGCAAAGATCACAGGAAGCGTGGTGATGATTACCACCACAGAAGGTTTTTTTCCCCTCCTGTTTTCTTGTTTTATTCAATGTTCCAAATACCTCTGTATTTCTTAGTAAGTGGGGGTGTAGGATTTTAATTTGGAGATGTGGAAGTTCTGTTAAACTTTTCTCTCTCTAAAAAAAAGGTGAAGGGGTCTCTGTGGATTTTACTCCACTAGTCATTGCTAACTATTGGGGGAGAGGGGTGTTCATCTCTGTTTCAAGGACATTGAGTCAGCACTGTCCGGAGACATTTCTGGAAGCCGTGTGGCCAGCAGAACATCACGGAGGGAGCGTTGTTAGCTTCCCACTGAAGTGATACCAATGTACCTCTTTGCATTTGCATGCTTTTGAACTCCTAGGTTGGCAGGAGCTGAGGGGTGAGGATGGGAGCTCACCCCATTGCATGGCACTCAGGTCTCAAACCCGGGCTGCCGGCTTTCCAGCTGAGAAGCCCAGCATCTTAAGTGCTGAGCCACCGCACACAGCCCTTTCTCCCTAAATCATTTTCTGATTTTTTTTCTTCCTTCAAAACTGCTATTTTCTTTTTTGGGGGGTGGGGTGGGGAAGCAAACCCTTTCAGAAAATAGGGAAAACAAATCAGTCAGTAAAGAAGAATCTTCCTTATAATCAAAAGTCTCACAGAACATTCTAGATCAGGGGTCCCCAACTGGCGGGCCACACCCCACTTCCTATTTGGAACAAGGCCTCGCGAGTGGCAGGCTGGCATGCACATGCGTGTACAGCTCCATTTGCGTGAATGGCGGGCCAGCATACATGTAGCTCCGCTACTGCAAGTAATGGGCCCACATGCACATGCGCACCAGCCCGCCGCTTGCACAGCCCAGGTCCCCTCTCTCCCTACTCAACTGGGCCACCAGGCCGCGAAGATTGGGGACTGCTGGTCTAGAGAGAGATTTTTTGTTACCGGGTCAATTTGAAAAATTGTTTTTGCAAAACTTTTGCCTCCTTCTGCCTCCTTACCTATTGTTCATTTTTACAATAGGAAGAAACACAGATACATTTTCAAATATCAGAAAAGGAAAATCATGGGGTGACAATTAACTGTAATATTGGATATATGTATGTTGATCATCTTTCAAAGGTAAGAATAAATATCAAAAGTGACTTAATTATATAGACTATACTCTTCGTTGTTATCATATCTGTATACCAAGGAACTATGATGGATCTCCTCAAATGTATGTTCTCTTACCAGAGTATTAATAATTATTAACAAAAAATGGTCTCCATATGCATTTTCTAGTATCTAGTAATTGGTAAAAAGATTAAAAATAGGTCAGATTAAAATGTTAAATTGCAGCATTTCTTAGATATGAGAACAGTAGTGTGACATATGGTAGCACTTTGGGGTTTGTTTGCTGTAGCTGTTTACAGCAGCTCAGTTCAGTGAAATGTTTGGAAACCATAAAAATGGAGGATGGCTAGTCATTAAGCAGAGTTAGGGGTACATCTGTATAGACAGGATTCCTAAGATGCTTAATAGTTAAATTAGTTTAAGACATAGGTCTGCATGTTGAGAACCTTATTGATTGTTAATCTATATGCTGCCTTGATAAGTGAATAGTTATAGACTTCAATAGTATAATTACAGCTAATTTACTGAATACAGTGCATGTTATAGATAGATAGAGTACAGATTGATTAAGTTAAAAATCATTTTTTCAGGTGGACATTAGTTTTGTGTTGGATTCAAGTTCACTCAGCAGAGCAGAAGATGACTTAAACATCAGCATTAATGCAACTTGGTAAATATTGCTTACTACAGGTTGTTACTTTAGACCTATATTTGAAAGAACAAAGAACTGCAGAAAAAAATAGATTTCATAATTTGCAGAAATTTCATGGAAATCAAATGTGATGGGGGCAAAATCTTCCTTTTGGGGGGTTGGAAAAATAGGCTGGATACAGTCCTCAAATGGACAAAACTCTTGTACCAAAATTATAGAAAATGTGCTTGCTTGCATTTGATCATGCTATCTATTGTTACATGTACTATGTTACAAAGAAAATCAAACAGTACCCAGGCCTGTCAGTAAACATTGCGATGTGTTGTAACATTTCTCTCCTTCTGTAGTGAAAACGAATTAGACCATGATCTGCTGTCCGATAACAGTGTAGTTTTAGCTTTGGCTCAGAAACACGAAGTTGAACTGAACATTCACGGGTAAGCATTTGGACATGTGTATAGAGCTGTTGTAAAACAACATTCAGACATTCACTGATTTCTCAGTGTTTTGAGCATGTGGATGTTCTTGTGTGTTCTTATTTAATTGCTCACCCTGAGCTCGTTTTTATGGAAAGGCAGTATAAAAACTTCACAAATGCTGTTTTAACAGGGTAACTAGGGAAATTCCGTGTTTGGGCTTTCAACCTTATAGAGGCTTAATGTTGTCCGACAACGTTAAAGATGGATAGCTGAGATTTATTTGAGTTACAAAAGCCCAATTTCAAAAAATGATATTAAAATACATAGTAGCCCTTGATCCTAATACAGCTTTTTAATAAATAAAAAGTTTTGAAATCTGTTTGAATAACATGTGTTAAACCTAATTGTAAGTTTGTATTTAGTTACAATTAAAATACATCTGTAGGAATATGTATTATAGTGTAAAAGTCAAGGAATACCAGCATTATTTTTTAAAAAAAGTGACATACACTTGGCAGAGTGCATACACTTGCATTTTAAAAGGTGCCTGGCTTCTTCGGAGAAGGCTAGAAAATACTCTTGTTTCAAAAGCTGCAGAGATATATACAGTGTTGACTATGCCCAACTAGGTAGAGCAGTTTTAGGCCCAGTACTCTTCAATATCTTCATAAATGACTTAGATGAGGGAATAGAAGGGGATCTCATCAAATTTGCAGATAACACTAAGCTGGCAGGAATAGCCAACACCCCAGAAGACAAGCTCAGGATCCAAAAAGATCTTGACAGACTTGAACAACCGGCCCTTTCCAACAAAATGATATTTAAGTTTTTACACCCAGGCAGGAAAAACCAAAGTTACAAGTAAAGATTAGGTGAAACCTGGCTCAAGAACAGTAACTGTGAGAGGAATCTTGGAATCCTAGTGGACAATCACTTAAAAATGAGTCAGCATTGTGTGGCAGGAGCCAAAAAAGCTAATACAATCCTCGGTTGTATAAATAGAGGCATAGAATCAAAATCACGTGAAGTATTAGCACTGCTTTATAAAGTCTTGGTAAAGCCACATCTGGAATACTGCATCTAGTTTTGGTCATCACGTTACAAAAAAGATGTTGAGACTTTGAAAAAAGTGCAAAGGAGCAACTAAGATGATTAAAGGCCTGGAAACTAAAACATATGAAGAATGGTTGCAGGAAGTGGGTATGGCCAGTCTAGAGAAAAAAAGGACTAGGTGGGGACATGATAGCAATATTCCAGTATTTGAGAGGTTGCCACAAGGAGGAGGGGGTCAATTTATTCTCCAAAGAACCAAAAGGCAAGACAAGAAACGGTGGAAACTAATCAAGGAGAGAAGCAACCTGGAATTAAGGAGAAACTTCCAAACAGTGAGGATAATTAACCAGTGGAACAGCTTGGCTTCAGACGTTGTGGGTGCTTCATCACTCAAGGTTTTTAAGAAGAGACTGGACAGCCACTTGTCTGAAATGATATAGGGACTCCTGCTTGAGCAGGGGCTGGACTAGAAGACCTCCAAGGTCCCTTCCAGCTCTATTCTGATTTAGTCTTTCCAAAATAGCTGAGTTCTTTTTTGATACTCAGATGCAAGCTGGATATGTGACCGACTCTACGAAGACAGTCAGTCCCAGCAGATGAGACCTCCATCTCGTCTCCATCTCTACTCTCTCAGAACTGCTCTGGAAGGCCACATTCAGATTTAGAGGCCATGTAGGAAAGCAGGAGGAAAACAGCGATGAGAACTGCAATTACGGGAGTTTAATTGGATGTAACTAAGTTTTAGATCTGTGTGGTACTCAAACGGTACTCAAAGAAGTTATCTTACGATGGATTCCACTTTAATCAGTATTTTCTCTTTTATTGTTTGTAGGTCTGTGTCTCCAGCCTCATTTATTTACGGACCCGCCGAAGAAAAATCACCACTTTCTTGCATGAAGGAGACAATCAATATCACTTTCTACGTATGGACATTATCCTCTATTTTCATTGTCTTACTTTTGGAATAATGAATTAAAGTAAAATTAGATTATTATTTTTTTTAAAAAAATGCTTTCTCATGACTGAGGTGGATTTGAATCTTAAGTCTTCCCAATCCAAGTCCAACATCTAACCCTCTGCAAAATGGCTTTCTTGGCCACTGAAGCTCTGCCCACGCTGATCAATCTCTGAACCCTATTCATTTAATTTTATCCATTATGTCGCAGCTACTCTCTTTTTGCAGTGAAGGAGGTCGTCTCTGTTTTTTAAATCATAAGTGCCGTTGTGAATCGCCACATTTGTTATAATGTAAATATTCCCTTTCAAAGATGGGTGTTTAATTTTTGCTCCGTGCATTCATTGTTTCAAAAAAAAAAAAAAAGACTTTCTTGCTGGGGCAATGGCAAATAAAGAGCTATTTTTGTATCTTCCAGCATAGGTTTAACTGTTTAATTATTATGCTTTTCCTGTGGTCTTGCAATGTCCTTTTAATGCCGTTTTGTATACCTTAAGTATGCTTTGGACACTGATCTGCAAATGTTAAAAAAATGTACAGGCGTTTTAGCAGTATATGTTCAGTAAATGTTCAGAATTCAACATTTGGAAGTGAAAGATTTTTAAAATTCCAATTGTTTTTTTAGGAGGAAGGTGATAGGGTGCAATAGTTGTCATATCAATTCAGATAAAATACTAATTCAGCTCTGGCCTTCTGTATACCAAAGGTCAGTAATCCTGGAGTGAGTCTGGCTCCCGATGTAAATCTGCTGATACAGATACCCAATTCTTTTCTACCAAGAAATGACAGGCTGTTTAATATACTGGATGTCAAGGTATGCTTAATTTATTTTCTGGATTTGGAACATGAAATGTGATACAGCATAACCAATTGTCCAGTTGTTAGCTTTCTACATGGATCTGAAAGCTTTATCAATGATTGTGATACGCTGTCTTTGATTGTGATACGCTATCTTTAAGAGGAAGACCAAACCAGCAATGCCATTAATGGGAAAAAGCCCTGTGCGCTCACACAGGGAGGGTCTCCTCAGGGTGCCGTCAGCCAGACAATGTCGGCTGGCGACCCCCAGGGGTAGGGCCTTCTCTGTCGGGGCGCCTGCCCTTTGGAATCAGCTCCCCCGAGAACTTCGGATGGCCCGAGATCTCCGGTCCTTTCGTCGCGACCTAAAGACATACCTTTTCCAACTGGCCGACCTGGACTGACGACGGGTTTTTTAATTTTGTTTTAATTTTTATTGGTTTTTAGTGGGGCTTTGTAAAATTTAATCTCTTTTAATATTTGTATTTACTGTTTTTATTGTTGTTAGCCGCCCTGAGTCCTTCGGGAGATAGGGCGGCATACAAGTCCCATAATTAAATGAAATTAAAGCAGCATAGGGGAGAGTATGTTACAACAGATTAAGACAGGCAAAGGGGGGGGGCTTAACAATCTTTTGTTTATTGATGAGTATCTGCTTTGACTTCAGAAAACACCAGAAAATACTATGAAAGAATAGTTGAGTAATTGAATTTCAAGCTAGAGGGGCAGCAACATCCACAAGGGATCACAATCTACAAGATTTTGGGAGTGATGCAAGACCCACTCCTTTTGTACATGCCTCAGGATCACACAAATTTGCAAAAAGGAACAGGTCTGGTATCATGACCTTTTGACACATTGATGCTGCCTGCCTTAAATGCTTGTGGTTCCCTGATGTTGATTTACACTGCAATTGGCATCTTGCTTTTGAGCTGGACTGTTCAAGATCAGTACATAATTTTAATAGGAAAGTAATAAATAAGTTACTTCCATAGAAAGGGAATGAGATTGAGGTAGGGATGTTCAAAACTTTTCAAACATGATTAAGCTCCAAATAGTTGTTTTGAGTTTAAAACAGCTGGTTTGCGTTGTGTCAGTCACTTTGGAAGTGTTCTGAGGTCACGGCAACAGTTTCACACTCAAAATGCTCTCAGCCCAAATGACACAGCTGTTCCAGCTTAGAGGACTATATTTGGAATTTGAAGCTCTTCTCATGGCTCGTATTAGGAGAAAAGAGTCAGTTATGCTGCATCACCAGTAAAATCCAGCCAGTCATAGAACGTTTGGGGTTCTTTTTCCCATATAAAATAATATTTTTTCCAATATGGACATGAAGACTTGTGATAGGTACTATGAGCCCTTATGAATGGTCTTTGTGATTACTGCATGCTGGTGCTTTTCTACTCTTTAAGATGTGCCTTAGGAAATCTTTAAAAGGGCTACAATTGTCCTTCCTAGCTGTCACCTCAAGCTAGGAAATGGACAGCAGATATTTATTTATTTTATTTATTTTATTTTATTACATTTATATACCGCCCTTTCCCGAAGGACTCAGGGTGGTTTACAGGGTAATTAAAAACCAAAAATACAAAAGTTAAAAAACCAAGTTTAAAAAAGATTAAATTTATCCCTGTATAAATAAAACCCCAATTAAAATAAATTAATCCTCAGCCTGGGCCAGAGAGCTCGAAGAGCCAGGTCTTCAGGCCCCGGCGGAATGAACGGAGGTCGGGGGCATTCCTCAGCTCCACTGGCAGCTGGTTTCAAAGGGCAGGCGCCCCCACTGAGAAGGCCCTATCCCTAACAGATATATTTTAATAATAAAACTATAAAGTAAAATAGCTGTCCTGCTTATAAAACTATATCCCCTTTTCTTCACTTGCATCCTCATACCCCAGAATCTTTAAAGACATGGATTAAAGTATGGATCAAATTTAGATAGCATTAAAGCTTAGCTATAAGCTTGCTCTTCCCATTATTACTTGAATTTGTTTCATTTTAATTAAGGAAGTTTTATAATTTTTACTGAGTTGATTTATGATGTTATATGCAATGTCTGCAAATTTCTTTGGTATCAAAATGTAAGTCAATTATGATTTTGCTCATTTGCAGACCACTGATGGACAATGTACCTATGAAAGTCACAGGAGAGACTGTATTTTACCAGAAGAACAGGGAAATATGGTGCAAGATCTTATTATATTCCTCACAAAACTTGACAATAGACCACTGGTAATTTCACTGTTTTTTTTTACTAATTTGTTAAAGCTGTAATGTCCTCCTATTGCATATTTCTGCCTTATAAGCAGAGTTTTCAGAACCACAGAGCAGCTTGTTTATGCTTAAATAATTTGTGCCTCATTTCAGTGTTATCTGGGAACAAGCCACATTGTACTTAAGGGCGTTTATTTCTCAAAAGACATAGGCAGGATTGTGCTGTCAGGAACTCAACAGTTGGAAGTAAACTTACAAAGACTTAAAGAATAGCACAGTTACACTTGCTGAGGCTTCAGTACTCTTAAAATTTGAAAGCTTAATGGCTCATATTCAAGACAGTTGACAAGTGATAACCAGTGCCTCCTGTTAAATGTCTTTCCATAAATTAGAAATACATTACTATCAAATGCTTTTACACGTGAGGCTTTTCCAAAAGCCAGATTAATTTAACTTGCTTTCTTCCAGACGGGACTTGCCACAAGGTAGCTCAGCAAACACAGGTTCTGCCTACACAAACAATACGGTATCTGTCTCAATGGTGCTGTTCTTAGAAACAATGTGCTGGGTTGGTAGATTTACCTACCCAAGTAAAACAATAACAACTACCTATTGCTCTAAGTCAGGGGTCTTCAAGCTTGGCCCTTTTGTGACTTGTGGACCTCAACTCCCAGAATTCCTCAGCCAGGCACGCTGGCTGAGGAATTCTGGGAACTGAAGTCCACAAGTCACAAAAGAGCCAAGTTTGAAGACCCCTGCTCTAGGTTATTAATGCTGAGTTTAGTCATTTGTCAGAGCCTGATCAGCTGAGAGGGAGAGCTGTGCTTTACTGGGAAGAAGCCTTTATCTCTTGCATTCATCGCAGTCACCCAGTCACAGCTGTCAGGCACTGTGGGTGGGTAACATTTGCAGCAAAGCATCTATGGGGAGGGGTGTCAGGTAGCATGCAAAATGTGAGGTAGTGTCTTGCTAGCCTAGCCCTGTCAACTTCTTGGAGCTGGAGTTGTTGGAGTTCACGAGTTGATGTTGAATTGCTAGATTACTCAGGCAACCTGTTAACACACTGAAGCAGAAGCAGTTGCTGCTTGTCTGTCCTTCTGACCCCAAATCCTTGTCTTTTGGTAGGTAGCCATAGCGGTATGTAGGGATGACCATGGGAGACAGGGCAATGAGACTGTACCAATGGATCAGTCACATAAAAGGCAGCTTATCCCACCGCAGGAATGTGTGGGGCAAAAGGCTTAGAAAAGACCCTCCCTAATTTGGGGGCTGTAAACGGGAGAGAAGCACTTTCAGACTAGCAAAATTATGTTAACCTAACCTTTTAATAAAGTAGAATTAGGTCACCTGGTCATGGTTCCCTGTCTGGTATATCTCGTAAGGCTGAGAGTATTGGAGATAGCATTGACTCCAGCCACTCTGTCCATTGTAGAGTTACCTGTCAGCTATTACCCCCCACAGAGGGCCAGGGGTACGACTGCACTAGCTAAAAGCAAACAATAATTGCCGGGAAGATTGCACCATGTTGCATCTTCATCTCAACCACTGCCAAAGCATGACATGCAAATGGCAAAACCTGTGTTGGAAACACATGGCAAACCCTCTTAAATTTTAGGTTCAAAAGAAGGACCTGAGCTTCAGAAGAACCTGAACTGAACTTGGTCTCAAATATGGGCTGGAGTTGACAGGAAAGTTGCTTCATGCAGAAGCATCTCCTTCAAAAACAATTATTCAAAAACCCTCAAGCTGGATTTAAGGGGACGTGTAAATGTGCTTCTGTTAGCTATTGCCTATGAGCTAATGTGATTCACGGGATAAGAAATGAATCCCACATTCTTTTCTAATCTGAGCAAGCCTGAAGTGAAAATTTAGTTGTATAGTATATCCCAGTTGGTGTACAAACATGCTTATGCTCCATTTTGCTTATATATCTATGTGTGCTGCACTCATTTTACTCTATATAATACATCTTTATATTCTTTCTCTCCTAAAGTTTTGTATGAAGAATGATCCACTGTGTTGGCAAATATTTTGCAAAATTGGAGACATGGAGAGTGGAAAGGAATCAACTGTTCATGTTCAACTTGAAGCAACACCTTCACTATTAAGCATAGTAAATATTTTAATCTTTGTGCTATCATACTGAAGGCTATGTAATCATATTCTTAAGTGTTGGAGAACCACAGACAAAATGTCATGTTTCAGTACCAGATTAAGTAGTTGCTTAGTACTTTTTCTCTGAATACCCTCAGCTGAAAAGCATTTAATTTTGAATAGGCTTAGTCCTATGTAGACTCTCCATCTTACCTCCTTAGCCTCACTTATTATTTCATATTGTTTTTATCTGAACCTTTACAGAGCAATTGATTTAAAATATTTTTTTGACTTCTTAACAATAGGATGAAGCTTCAGTGCTTACCTTTCAAATAAAAGGAGAAGTTTCAGCAGATCAAAATCCCAGAGTTATTGAACTCCATAAAAATAAGCAAACCACTTATGTAAGTATTATTTGAGAGTCAGACAGTAAAGGAGAGGGAACATTAGTATTAACCCAGATCTGCTTGGATTTATTTTCGAACCCAAAGCAGACGGGATTTATCATTCGGCATTAGTTCTTGCATTATTTCAGCATCCGACGTCTATTCTGCTATGTATAAAACGGGCTGTTGGGAAGAAGCACATTATTTTGTTTGCATCTGTTTGCAAGAAAGCCATATTTGTAATGTCATAAACACAGGATCTTTACTGCATGATTATGTAGTCGGAAATTGTACTGTAATCAGAGTTCAAGCATACCCCTGAAATCAGTGGCATTCTGACTTTTGTGAGATTTCTTTTATACTGTATATCTGCTTTGAGGGCAAAAAAGTCACGGCTCAAATCCAAACTGTACTTCTGTGAGAAGCGGAACCAAGAGTATTCCAAAGATGTGTTTCTACCTGCGATAACTGTGTATGTTTTATTTTCTACAGGTCATTTTGGAGGGACGTCATAACCAAAAGACAAAACATAGTGTCAGTGTCCTGCTTATTTCAATAGGTTCGCTATTTGGAATTGTTTTGCTTTTGCTTCTTATATTAGTTTTATGGAAGGTACGTATTTCAGTTTTCATCTACACATTGGTGTATTTTTACACGAAAAGAAATCAGCAACGTGCTCTAGAATACATAGCTTTTGCTATTATTTTTATTTGGCATTTGGGAACAAATGTGGTTTTTTTATGCAGCTTATTAACTTTAATGTGATTTGGGGGAAATGATAGCATAAAATGAACAGAGAATTCCAGTAGCCATTTGGACAGATGACAAGGGGAGGGAGAAGTGAGGCTTTGGAATCATGGGAGAAAGTGGTTAGCAGTTATAATTCAAGAGATTTTAGGTTGCCCGACTTCCCAAATAAATAGTTTCTTGTTTCATTTTAAACATTTTGCAATTTGGGAATTGATATAGATTTAAGTGTTAGAGGGAGAATGCTTTTTTTACTTTGGTTCATCCTCCTGCTGGATGAAATGTGTGCTTTTTTTAAATGTAAAAAATAAGTTTTTATTCGGGATGTTTAAACTTTGGGATGTATTTTGAGTATAGGTGAATCTTGGTATATTAAACCCATGGGTAATGTTCTTTTTCTAAAATACAAATATGCATATGTATTAGTGCTTTGAAATTGCAAACTTTGTAACTATTTTTGGAACTGTGTATTCCAGGTGGGATTCTTCAAAAGAAAATACAAACATTTTCCTGAGGAAAAAAATGGAAGTGAAAGTTTGGAGTTTTTTAAACATATTCACAATGATACCTCAGAGTAGCAAGTTTGGTAGAAGTTAAGGATTATCTGCTACAAGAACCGTTAAATCTTAAGGCCCCATGTCATAGGTGAAAGGAATGGGCTTCCGAAAGCAACAAATCATAGAAAACTCTGAAGGCTAAAGATATTCAAGACTTCTAATCAAAAGGAAAGAAAACCTCAAAATGCAAGAACAAGGAAACACTAGCAATTGCTCCTTGGTTTTTTAAAAAGTACTTGAGAAGGAGCATTGTACTAATCACACTTGAATCGCGAATGTATAACCTCCCTTACCAAGACATTCCAATGTACAGGAGGACGCTACATCAGCCCAGTTTTAGTCTCCACACAATTAACGTAGAGCCGTGTTCTCCCCTTCTAGTTCCTAAAATGAAACCAGTGACATCATTTTTTTTAGATTTGCAAATTTAGTGGATGCTGGCAATTTTTATTCTAGTGTCTTCACCTTGCTCTGGAAATACTGGGAACCTCCAGGTAAGAACTAGGCTTATATGTAGGACCTCTTCAATGAAAGAAGGGAGGCATTTTTTATTTTTATGCAATCTTGGATTTCCCCTCCGTTGTATCTGTTTGGACTTACCATGCATCTTGGAAGCCTGGAATATTGGCATTCTCTTATCAGTTAAGGGCCCCTACTGATAGAGGGTCCTACAGGCAGAGAATGAGGGTCAGTGATGATGAAGAAACTAACCTGGTGTGTGAGCTCTTCCTCTGCATATTGAACTGAAAAACCAAATGACAGAATATTGCTTTTGGCTCAAGGTCTGTATGAGATTTTTCTTGTTGTGCAACTCTCAGCCATGTTTTGAGGGTTTCTACCTGGCTGGGTTGGAGAAGTCCTCCCATTGTGTAAAATCAGGGAAATGGCAGTTACCACTCTTCCTCTTATGCAATCATTTTATTTATTTTTGTATTTTAAAGAAATAAAGAGAGACAATCTTTTCCTAATTTTTACATAAATGTATTTTCTTGTCCACTTTATACTGGTTAAGAATGTTTAGCATAAGGCTTGAGATGGTGAAGTAGTGCACTTTAACCCCAAGGTGATTATCTCAGCAAAACAGTCTATGACATCAGTTGTACCTCGAAAGCATTAAAGACTGTGATTTAAAAGAACAATCCGTTCTATCACTGTATAACCCTACACTGTAAAAATGAATGATCACCAACATTGAACTAATAAAATATTAAATAAAATGGAACATGAAGCTGTCAAATAGTTGTAGATGTTCAAATACATCACTAAATGTACAATTTTGTGACATGAGTGTTATTTTTAAAGTGAATCTTTACAAACATCAAAGTTATTAACCATTAGACTTTCCCTGTATAATTTACTTACGAAGGCTGGCTTTTGCAATGTTGTATCATTTACCGTATTTTCCGGCGTATAAGACGACTTTTTAACCCATGAAAATCTTCTCAAAAGTTGGGGGGTCGTCTTATACGCCGGGTCATCTTATACGCCGGAAAAAAAACTCCGGCGCGGCTCCGGGACACGGCTGGGCGGGAGCGTCGGGCGGCTCTCCCCACGCGAAGGCGGCGCTGCCTGTTGGCTCTTGGCCCGAGGGGAGGGCCTCGCGCCCGCCGGACTCACCTGTCACCAGCACTGCTCTCCCCCCTGCGGGGATGCGCTTCCGCCGGGCGGTGCTGTCGGAGACAAGCCAGCCTGGTGGCTGGGATCGGAGCTGCGCACCGGACTAAGAGGCCGTTTCGTGAGGTGAGAGGGCGGCGGGAGGGGGGAAGGAGGTGCTGTGAGCAGCTGCTACTGCCCGCCCTGCTTTTTGCAAGCAGGCTTCCAGCAGCGGGAGGCTCTGGGATGAGCTTTGGCACGTCTTCCCTGTGCTGTGCTCTGTCGGTGGCTCAAATCCGGAGTCTCAGCCTCCCAGCTGATCAGCAGAGCAACGAGCGGCTGGCAGGCCAGGTAGCCGGGTTGCTGCACGGATTCCCCCCCCCCCACTTCGGTTGATTGTCGAGCCCGGGGCTTGACAGCCGCTCCTGCTCAAAAGGCAGGGTTCAGCAGCCGGCGAGGCGCTCGTGCGGAGCTCTCCCAGAGCTGGCGGGCCAAACGGGGACTGGCCTCGCCTGCTCTGCGCCAGAGTGGTACCCGCGGAGGCGGCCAAGGGCAAGCAGGGCAAGGCCGCTCCTGCTCAAAAGGCATGGTTCGGCGGCCAGCGAGGCACTCATGCGGGGCAATGGGGGAGAAGCAGGCTGATCGCCTTACAGGTACCTGGGACTCTGACGCACTTTCCCAGCCATGTGTGCCCCGAAGAAGCGCTGATCAGAAGTCAATCTGGTTGCTGCACTACAAGTCCCTGGGGAGGGTGGGGCCTCGCTCTGCGCCTGCGCGCGCCCTCTGTAGGGTTCCTGCAGGCCGCTGCCAAGCAGCATGCTTTCCGGCAGCAAGTGAGCTGGGAAGGAGCGGAGCGCGGGGGGAGGAGAAGGTGCCCAGGAAAAGCAGCTACACCGAGAGGCTGCACGCCCAGTCCAGCTCCATGAGGGGCAGGGTAGGAAGCCGGCCGGGAAGAGGGACCGGGAGCCCGGGCCGAGCGCGCCTCGGCCGACAGTGAGAGGGAAGTGCACGAGTTCTAAAAAACAGGCTGCGGGCGAAGCTGCCCCGCCCTAGGCCCAATGGGAGAAGTTCAAGGCCTGGGGGGGAAGCAGGAGGGGCGCCGGCCGCGGCGCAGTGGCGGCTGCCCCCCCGGCGCTGCCTGCCGCCCGGGAAACACTGCACCTCGGGGGCCGGCAGAAGCGCGGGAGCAGCGGGAGGGCCGGCGGAGCCAGTCGGGCCTTCGCCTCCTCTGCGACGGGCAGGGCATGTAAGTATTTTCCGGCGTATAAGACAAAACCTTGAAAAACTTCTTAAAAGTAGGGGGTCGTCTTATACGCCGGGTCGTCTTATATGCCGGAAAATACGGTAACTCTTGAAAGCCTAAGAAGACTTATTTAAAAATGAACAGTTTCATTTAAAAATGAACAGTTTACTTCTGACAATCTCTCCTATACCCTCCATGCTAAGAATGTAAATTTATCACTGTAATTTGCTTACTAATCTTTCATACAGAGGCTGGAAACCTCTATATCAGACATAAATGTTTGCATGGTATTTCCCACCTTAAAAGTCCTACTGGGACTACTGCAATATGCTCGAGGAACTTTCTCGTGCTCCTCAAGGACATTGCAGTAGTCCCAGAAGGTACAAAATGCAGCTGGTACAAAATGCAGAAACATACGTTTGCAAACGATGTTGGCTATTTGGCACACGTAACACCGTTGCTTTGGGGACTGCAATGATTGCTAGGGTGCTTCCGTGTGCAATTCAAGATGCTGGTTGTCACCTTTAAAGCCCTTCGTGAGATTTAACTGAAGGGCTGACTTCTGCCATTGTTTCTGCCCATCCAATCTAATCCAGCGGGATGGGCATGCCCTGGGTTCTGTCAGCCATGGAATGTCACCGTGAGATAAAAAAAACCTTGTGAACTGCCCTGAGTCCTACGAGAGAAGGGCGGTATATAAGTTTAATAAATAATAATAATAATAATATGCCTTTTCTGCCACCTGTCCTCCGGAACACTCGCCCTCCTGAGATTAAGATGGCCTTCAACCCTGCTGACCACCTGGAAGGCCTTGAAGACTTGGCAATGTGCCTGGGCCTCAGATCCCAAGTGCGTGAAGGGCCCCATTTCCTGGTAATGTTGACACCAACATTATATCATCTCTTGGCTTCTATTTGTATTTCATTTCTTTTGGTATATATAGTTTTTTTGTTTGCCATGCAGAGACACTGGTTTGAGATGGGCAGCTATAGAAATTGAATAATTCAATTTTCAATTCAGAACAGAGCTGGAAGGGACCTTGGAAGTCTTCTAGTTCAAACCCCTGCTCAAGCAGTAGACCTAGGCCATGTCATACACGTGGCTGTCCAGTCTCTTCTTAAAAACCTCCAGTGATAAAGTACCCACAACTTCTGAAGGCAAGCCATTCCAGTGGTTAATTGTCCTCACTGTTAGGAAGTTTCTCCTTAATTCCAGGTTGCTTCTCTCCTTGATTAGTTTCCATCCATTGTTTCTTGTCCTGCCCTCTGGCGCTTTGTGGTAGCCCCTCAAATATTGGAATACTGCTATCATGTCGCCTCTAGTCCTTTTCTCTAGAGTAGCCATACCCAACCTTTCTCATATGTTTTTGTCTCCAGACCTTTAATCACCGTAGTTGCTCTTCTCTGCCCTTTTTCCAAAGTTTCAACATCTTTTTTCCTAATGTGGTATTCCAAGTATGGGCTTACTAAGGTTTTATAAAGTGGTACTTACTTCATGCGACTTTGATTCTATGCCCCTGTTTATAGCAACCAAGGATTATATTAGCTTTTTTTGGCTGCTGCTGCTGCACACTACTGGCTCATATTTAAGTGATTGTCCACTAGGATTCCAAGGTCCCTTTCACGGTTACTGTTTTTGAGCCAGGATTCACCTAATACATATTTGTACTTTTCATTTTTCCTGCCCGGGTGCAAAGCCTTGCTTTTCTCCACATTAAATTTCATTTTGTTGGATAGAGCCTATTGTTCAAGTCTGCCCTGATCCTTTTGGAAACTGAGCTTGTCTTTTGGGGTGTTGGCTGTTCCTGCCAGTTTAGTGTCATCTGCAAATTTGATGAGTTCCCTTCTATTCCTTCATTTATGTAACCATTTATGTTACATTATTGATGTTTATTTGAAATAATAAAATACTGGAACAGTGATAAACCTGTGAAAGTCTTCCGAGTGAATGAAACTCTTCTTGACATTATTAAAGCAGGCAGGTCTTTCAGAAGCTGATCCCATCTTTGCATTTGCATGAAATGGATGTTTATGCGGAGACAACTCGGAGCAGCTGGATGAAGAAGAGGCAGCTGACTTAAATCATTAAAAAGTACTACGCTGAATGCAATCCCATTTATTACAGAACCCCTTTCAAAGGATCTGCACATCCCTGGCAATGTTAATAATTCTCTATCTATTAGAGAGCCAGTTTGGTATGGTGACGTACCAGGGTAAAAACAAAGACTGCAGGTCCTAGTCCTGCCTTAGGCACAAAGCCAGCTGGGTGACCTTGGGCCAGACATTTTCATCCCTAGGAAGGAGGCAATGACAACTTTCTTCTGAAAAACCTTGCCAAGAAAACTGCCCAGAAAGAGTCCAATAACAGGACACAATTGAACGGAAGAAAAAAAAAATCTAGCCACATAGCAAGCAAGGAATAGACTTTGTAGCCCAGAGTAATGCACACAGAGTATGTATTTTGATTGTTTATTACAACTAAGAGAGTGAAAGAACTTGCAGTGGGAACATCCTACTATGTTTCCAGTATATGGTCATCTTCCAACTAGGTATGCTTTTTACAAAATGAAACCATGCAAAGAATTTGTTGCTTTTGCTGTTTTTTATTTATGAATGAATTATACAAGGAACAAAGGCTTTATATAAGGCCACAACGTACAAATGCACCAATTTCTGTTTCCAAAATCTGCCAACTTATTACCAGTGAAACTATGTTTAAATGTCTAGTTGATATGCCAACTTTTATTTAATTTACTCGTATAAAATCATAATTCATAGCTAAGTATTTTAGTTGTTTTGCTTTAAAGAACAATGAAAAATATTCTGTTGGTATGCTGATATATTTCTATTTCAATTAAAAACAGTAATAATGTTATATATTAACTCCAAATATCCTGTAATTTGTGAATTATTAGAAAGGAGTCCTTAAGATGTTCTAAAAAGGTCGCTGAATGTCCGGTGTAATGCATGGGTTCATTCATTATAATCAACTAATAGAAGACTTGAACCAGGTCCAGAACTCCTGATCAAGAGGCAAAGCTTAGTGACAGAAAACTGACTGTTCAAATGAATTTTTACTTTGCCTTCAGTACAATGCTTTCCAAACTTTTCCTTCATTACCTCAAACTGCTTATCATAAAGGTGTTTTTTTTGTAACCCAACGTAGGTTAAACCCTTTTAATTTATTTAAGTGTCCCTGTTGTGATTGGGTAATGGGTACATGGGTAATTTCTCAAAGAAAAATACTTTTATCCAATTTGAGCAATTTAGTCTCTGCAGAAACTACCATATGTTACATTCTTGCAAATTGCTAAATTTCCACGAAATACCGTTTGAAAAACCCTGGTGTAGTATGTATGGGGTAGGGTATTTTAAGTCAGATCATTCCTTGTACAGAGAAAAATATCCACTTGGGGGCAGTCAGTGAATTTTTTTCCTCCTTCCATCACTTTAAGACAGCTGTCTGAAAAATGATGGTGCAATTTTAGGGATAAGCAACATCTAGTTCTGTCTAAAAACAATGAAGTTACAGGTGTGAACCTAAAATAACTTTAAAACTGAAAGAGCCGACTTCCCCAAAGTCTACATTATTTCTCTAATGTAGGCAATCTCCCCATATTAATATTCCTGCAAATTTGTCAAAGCTACAGTTGTGTGATTTGCATAAAAAACCCAAAACAGGAATCACAAAATATGCCTTGATCCAACCTGAAGGTGACGGTAACGGCATTTGTCCCAATAAGAAAGTGGGTATTTACCCATGACTGTGAATTGTGTTCTGGGTTGAACCTTGAGATACACTGCATGCTTCTAACTTGAATCATCCAGACTTCCATATCTTTATGCAATTTTTGTCATATAAGTATGATTGGGGTGGAAAGATAGATTATTTCTAAATACAACTGCAGGATTCTTTCAGATTATCCAAAATAACATTTTCTCCATACAGATTAATCAACTGGGGATGTACCCTGAAAATGCAAGAGAAACAGAAATAAATTATGATATTACTGCTTTATCTGAACATGTAGTTTTTGTTCATATGTTTTTGAAAAAATACTGCACAGGTATAGAAAAAAAACAGAAGAAAAATAATTTCCTGTATGGTTCTCTTCATACAAATGGGAGGCCAATTTGGGGAAGTATTTGTGTGTAATTCATTTGTACAACAAATAAGTTGAGGAAGACGGAACTGATGGCGCCAAAGCATGGATGTATTGCCGAGTTGCAGAGAATTTGATAGTTATTTTGTTTGTTTATTAACTTGTAACTCAAATTAACTTCAGTCACACTGACAGGCTTTAAACAGAACACATAATGTCTAACTGGAGAATATACTTACCTTCAGATATATTTCCAATCAGCAAGGATATATACAAATACATAGCACTGATTTAAAAAAAAACCCCTATCAATTGGAAAATAATACTGAGATATTTGTTACCCAACATTAAGCTCTAAATTGACATTTTCAATATGTGTATCTTAAAGTATTGGCATGCCAGTGTGTCTTCCCTAATCTTGTACACTTTGAAACTGGGTATACTGATAACAGACAATAAAATCCACAATGTTATAATTCAAGTCTATACATTACAGTTTGCATTTGGATGTATCTGCTTCAATGCAAATATGACCTATAAATGTCAGGTAGAGATAGGCATGATTCTGTTTTCCCATTACGAGATGCTCTTTGCATCAAATGTAAGATTTGGCTATGGACCAAGAAGAGAAGGAGCCCATCATACAGCAGCAAACTACATTACAGTGAAACTTGAAAGAGACAAGTCACTTAAATACTCCAACTTTCTCATTATGTCTAGATCTGCTTAGGGAAAATATCCTTCTGCAAGAAATTAAAACCAAACACTGGCTCAATGTGAATTTTCTCATTATCCTGTGTGGTGTGGAAATACACCATACAAAGCTTATGCTAAACTGAAAAGAACTACCAACACCTGTAGTTCAAACATGACAAAATGTAATCATACCGGATATGAACTTCTGTTGCCCATTCCACTAAATCTCCATCTATATTCCAGGGATAAGTCTTTTCTTCAGAATCTATACAGTTTAGATTATCTGCAGGGATATGTTTCATTCCGGTCCTTGGACAGACTTTTACTTCTTCAACAATGTAAGTATCAATAAAAGGAAAGCTGAACTAAAATACAAAGCATAAACGCAACAATTGAAAAATCTGGTACCTGCGAGGATTTGTCATGTGTCTGCTTCCATTACTGAGTGGAAAACTAGTGCTAAAAGACAATATATCTATGAGCATTTTAGCATTCTTATAGAAAATGGGAATGGGTTTGAGAGAATGGAATTTGCAAAACAAAGTTTCAGTTTTTAAAAATTATTCTACATTTTGCCACGTGATTTTATTCTTTCTGCTGATTGCCACCCATTCTGTAGGATTGTTAAAATCAAGAAATAAAACGTAAATGGTGTTCTCACTCAAAGGCATCTCAGGAAAACATGTATAGTTCTCCAAAATCCAATTGGATAGTTGACCTTCCTTAATTCATCCTTGGATACCAGGTTTATAGAATTGTGCCATTATAGTAAACTATGCTGAATACCCATAAATTCTAATCTATATTTCCCAAACTGTAAAGCAGTGGTGTCAAACTCGCAATGTCATGTGACATGTCACGACGTTGCACGACTTTTTTTTTCCCCATTGCCAGCCATGGGTTGGGCATGGTTTCATGATGACGCATCCGGCCCGCGGGCTGGCAGTTTGACACCCCTACTGTAAAGGGTTTATCCTTGGTACCTACAAGTACTATGATACATCCCATTGTGAAAATTTGATCAGAATAAATAGACTCAGATTCTTTCCACCTCCCTCTGCTGCAATCCAGATATACTGCTGGGTAGAAATGTTTGCTATCATATTTTGTATCACTTATCTGGAATATGTTTACATGGTTGTGGTAAACCATAATCTCTAAGTCTCTCTGTTTTGGTTCTTCCTATTACTAGCAGCAACTTCAAAAATATGGAAGCTCAAACTATTGTTTTCATCACAATATATCTTATCTACATAAAGCAATCCAATAATCAGAACCCAAGAACAAATCAAGGCATCTGTTTTGGTTTGTTATGACAATGATAAGCTGAAGTACTCTACTTGGTTCAGATATCAACATAAAAAACCATGGAAGGAAATACAATGGTTATCTAGTCACCTCCATTGTCAGGAAGAGCCATACGCTGTAGGACTTGACTAACTCTGGATGTGTGTGTGTAAGTGAAAATAAAGAACTATCTACAAAATGTAACAAGCTTTCTCTTGCCCTAAATATCACAGAGTTTATATTTAAATATAGCATTTGGGATTTTAAAAAAAATCAGTTTAGCAGATTTGTACTGTAGTACCTCCTGTATATAAGAACCATTTATAATAAAACTGCAACAGATGGACAGAAATAGGCTAATCGGCCTTAGTCTGGTGATTTTCAAAATCAGAAAAAGGTAGGCTAATGTATTGTGACAGGAACTTTAATTCTCTTTACAAAAACATTAACATCTTATATTGTGAATTTTCTTCCACCTTAAATCTTTGTCTGATTTTATTATATTATGTTTTAAGACATGTGATTTTCCTCCTCAACCTCTTATTTCTTTCTCTGACTTTTGGGGAATGCAGCTGCTAAGAAAATTTAAGTCAAATAATGCCAGGTTGCAAACGCAAGAGTAACCCTTTACCTGGTTTTTCTCACTAGCGTATCTTTTCAAATGTTTAACAAATTCTTGCCGGGATGTATTCCTTACAGTTATAAGAGCTATGCTTCCATCATCCAATCTAGAAATAACACAGTTAAATTAAACACAAGTTAAATAATGCAATTAGTAAAGGTAAAGGTTCCCCCGCACATGCGTGCTAGTCGTTTCCGACTCTAGGGGCCGGTGCTCATCTCCGTTTCAAAGCCGAAGAGCCAGCGCTTGTCCGAGAACATCTCCGTGGTCATGTGGCCGGCATGACTAGACGCCAAAGGCTGTTACCTTCCCACCGTAGTGGTCCCTATTTTTCTACTTGCATTTTTACGTGCTTTCAAACTGCTAGGTTGGCAGAAGCTGGGACAAGTAACAGGCGCTCAATCTGTTACGCGGCACTCGGGATTCGACCCGCCAAACTGCCGACCTTCTGATCGACAAGCTCAGCGTCCTAACCCACTGAGCCACCGCGTCCCCTAATAATGCAATTAACCATGACTTAATCAGAAGATGATACAGCATAATCAGGAATCTACCTTAATAACCCAAGTATTTCATCTCTTTTTAAAAGTAAAATAATATTCAACGGATGACATTGTCAACCTTAATGTACATAGAAAGTAACTACATAGAATCTTCATGTGGCAATATTTGTAGATGTAGCTTTTCTCTGTACAATCGGCATACTGGAACAATAGCCAGTGACTGATAGGAATTAAGATGCAATTAGAACTGTGCCTTGTCTTAGTTTATTTTAACTTTGTAGAGCCAGTAAAATCCGCCCCCCCCCCCCATTTGTTCAACTGTGTCCAATTCTCAGAGACTGCCTTGCAGTTTCTAGGCAAGATTTTTCAGAATTGGTTTAACGTTGGCTCTTTCCTAGAGCTGAGAGGAGCGGATGGCCCAAATGCACCCAGCTAGCTTTGTGCCTAAGATGAGACTAAAACTTACTACACCAAAGTAGTTCAATGTAAGGATAGTTGTTTTTATTATTAAAAAGAAATATAGTATAATTTCACATTAATTGTATTTTATTTCCCATTCATTTTTTAATTCTGAAAAAAATATGAAAATTTATTTTACAAGAAAATAATTAAAAACCAGCCAAAACGTTTGATAAATTTTCAAAAAAGTCCAGGCAGTTACAAATTACGACTGACATTATCTGTGTGTATACATAAACACACACACACATCCCTAGAATTCAACATTTGAAATGTATTTTATAAATATGTACATATGAATAATGCACATACCATCTGTCAAAAGTAAGAATCATAATGAAATGTGTGAAACTGACTTATTCAGAAGGAACAATAAGCGATGGAAAATTTTGATATTACACATTTTATCAAATTTTGAGCAGTCTTAGATGTCACAAGTTGTCTGCCAGGACTGAACTGAACCCATTCTTTCAGATTTTGCAGCCAAAACAATGCCAGCGAGTGTACACAATGTAGGGAATATTTATTATAATTACTAGTAGTATTATTTGTATATTTTAATGAGGAAATCAAAAAAGATGTGAGGAGTTGCGGATAACTATAAGTGTATATTTTCTTCAAACTGAGAGATGGTAGCATATAAATTTAATAGATAAATTAAATAAAAGTATTTTATTACACAATTAATTAAAATAAATCACCTATTTTTATAATCTTTTACACTTCACCTATTTTTACAATCTTTTTCTGTAACCTCAATTTCATTTGCTGTTATCCTCATCCATAGCATTCAAAAGCTGGTGCAGCTTTTAGCCTGCCCAGTTATGTAACTCTAAATTAAGATCTTACAACTCCAAAGTGGAAACATCAAAAGGCCTCTAACTTTATTTATTTCATTTTTTGTAGGTTTTCATTAATTTTCGTGATTTCGAGCCGTCTTGCCTTATGACTGTGACATTTGGAATTGCTAAAAGCTATACTTAGGGAAGCAGAGAGGACCACAAATTCCCCCTGCCTGCTGATATATTGGTGAATAATAGAATTAAGAAGAGTCACAGGAATCTACTGTTAGCAGCTGAACTAAGTGTGTTTGGGAAACGTCAAAGATCTCCTAGAAATAACAAGGTTGAAATTAAATTCTGATCTTTCATTGTCAGTTTATTCTGCTTTTCCTTATGCATGCAGGTTTTCCCTTTAGCACTTTTATTTAGCTTTCACAATAACTGAATTTAATCAGTGAAAACCAAAGGTCTAGATTTCCCCATTAACAAAGCCCAAAGGAGATTATTACTTGTGACTACCACTTAAGTCAGACTTCTAAGATAATTTAATCACCATAATTATCCAATGATTATTCTAGATGGATGACCGCATCTGCATGAATAAAAACTGATTACAATTCCCAAAGATGCAGAATCAACCAGTTTAATTTTTTTCCATCGTGCTCTCTCAACCCTGAGGTTCTAGGCTGCGTGCAGTCTGAGAAAGCTAAGCTTTTACAAGAAGATGTTAAGGAACTGGTTTAATTCCACAAATCCTTACTGACCTGGTATTAGGTGCCAAACCTCTTGGTGCCGCTGAACAGAGACAAGGGATTGCCATAATGCTCACATTCAGGAAGTGACCCTGGATTCTCTGCCACTCGTCTGTGCTGTCTAAATATAACATACCGTTATTAACTTCAAGTAATCCTAATTATGTTCTATGAGTGATTAAACTTGCAGACTTACCTGGTTTAAGTCTCCCTTTCTTCCTTCTAAAAATAATAATAAGTTAAAAATCACTAAAGGATGAGTAAATAAATAAATAACACACAGCTTGCTTATCATGTTGCGAAAACAAACATCTAACACTGAATAAAAGAAAACAAAAATGTATTTATGAAAGAAAAGCTTTAAATCCTTTATTAATCACATAATTTGAGTATACATTTCATTGTTGAAGTAAACAGATTATTTTTTATTAATATTTTAAGACAAAACATACTAATGGTAAATTACTTACAGCTTAGCAAAATCTAAATGAAACATAATTCTTTAATATTGCCTTCAGGTATATTACATTAGCCCTGTTAGGAAAACATTGAATGCAGAATCCAATCTAACAAACATTAGCAACCTTTAAATCATGGGTGTCAAACTCGTGACGTCACGTGACGTGTCGTGACATATTTCAACTTTTTCCCCATTGCCAGCGATGGGGTGGGCACGATTTGGGTGTGATGCATCCGGCCTGCAGGCCGGAAGTTTGACACCCCTACTTTAAATGATATGAACCCTTCAAAGTTAAATTAACCAGAATTAATATTATGGACAAAATGAAGTTTTGCTTTCATCAACCTCTGAGTAGTTTACTTACCTATCATTTTCTTGTGCATCTTGCTGTAAATGCTTCAATGGAAGGAATGATATTTCACAATCTTCTGGTCTACGGACAGAACAAGATTTAGTTCCATATGAAGAAATATACAAAATGTATGTCAAGGTTTGAATATTGAACAGTACTGTATATTAGAATTTATACTAGAATAACTGCAGGAACAGAAAGTATGAACCCTGTATGAATATAGTATTAGAAGACAGACTAAATCCTTAACAGTGAATGGAAAATGAATGTAAGGCAAGAAGATCTTGAGGTTGCATGGAGTAGACTGAATTATGTCCTACTGAACAGAAATGTGAAAAAGAAGGCTTGATAGAATAAAGAGATGAAAGAGGCTATGGGTAAAAAATTAAGCAAATAAGACAGGCATGTCAAACTGCTGGCCCGCGGGCCGGATGCATCATACTAAAACCACGCCCAGCCCATTGCCAGCAATGGGGGAAAAGTCACAATACGTCGTGCAACGTCACGTGACATTGTTTGACATGCCTGAAATAAGAGAATAACTTCGAGAAGACAATGGAAAAGAATGGAATCAAAGAGAGCAAGGAACAGTTAAAAAATTAAGAGACAGGAAAAATGCAGAACAATTTTAATTATTTGGAATGGAAACATGGGGCTAAACAAGGAGCCCCAGGCAGAGTAAATGTAAAAAAATTATTAAAAATTATTAAATAGAATGAAAATAAAGTAAAGCAGTGGCAAAGGAATATTTTACAGATTTTTACAGGAAGGAGAGGGGGGTTGAAATAAATGCTACATTAGCACTCAAAAAATTGACACAAAGGAAATAATACTGTCAGTACACTAAAAAATTATAAGGCATGAATGTTTTTCATACAACAAGAAAGAGAGAAAGAGTTTGCAAAAAAAAGTATGGGGGGCAGAATTCTGATTGGAAAAGTATTGGAAAAGTGACTGTGAGCAAAATTTGGGAAGTGCAGAGTGCCTTTATGTTATAGATCACGCCAGAGTTTTATGCTTTAGCAAAATCATTGAAAATCATACTGTATGAATGATAAAAAAAGGAAGTTTGCAGGTTTGCTAATTTACAGAAAGTGCACGGTAAACTGAATGTTCTTGAAATATACAATATTTTGGAAGAACAGTATACAATAGAAATAATTAAATCTGTGAGAACGAATGGAATGCTTAGTGAATGACTCAGCAATTTATTTATTTATTTATTTTAATTCCATTTATATCCCGCCCTTCTCCGAAGACTCAGGGCGGCTTACAAGCTTAGCAGTAGCCTTCATTCTATGTATATGCCTGCTTATTAGGGCTTTCACACACACCCCCAAGCGGCATTATTACAAAGTCAGCTTAATTGCCCCCAACAATCTGGGTCCTCATTTTACCTACCTCGGAAGGATGGAAGGCTGAGTCAACCTTGAGCCTGGTGGGACTCAAACCTGCACTAATTGCAGGCAGCTGGTGTTACTTAAGGAGGCATTAGCCCACTGCTCCACCAAGGCTCCAATGAGCAAAGAGCAAGACAAGGATGCAAAATAATCTATTATTTAATGTATTTATGGATAAATGTACAACAAACGCCTGTGCGTTAATGTTAGAGATGTGTTGATCAGGTATATAAAGGTATAAAAATGATACCGAATTGTTAGCTGGGAACATGAATGATTTTCAGGAAACATTAGAGGATTATGTGATGCAATCAGGAGCGATGTATCTAAAAAGGAATGAACTAAAACCAATTTTCTCTTGTAGCGAATAAATACTTGTTAAACGTGGATAAACCGACTTTATATAAAAATGTGTTCTGCCCACTTTGTTGTACAGAAGTGAAAGAAAATAGTCCTGTCAGGACAAAACATTTTTTTAAAAAATCAGCTGAATGTGGTGGTGCAAATGGGCATTTAAAAACTGTATATGGCAAAAGAAAAAAGTCGTTAAATAGGAGTTGGCAATGTCCTTTACAAAGGGGGGAAAGGAGAGGACTGGAAAAGGCAACCATGGTCTGAATGTCGGGGAAGGGAGGGTGGGCTGCAGAGACAGAAAGATATGGACGGTACTGTAAACTACATTTAGTTAGAATTGCTTTTTCTCATCTTAACTCCTGCCTTTTTTTTTTAGCTCACTACTTCTCACTCTGCATAACACCACTTACTGAAAGGGAAAGAGTCTGATGGCCATGGACGGGCAGATGGCTACAGAATGATTCCTTGACGTTAGCCATTAACCTATGGGGCAGAGATCCTCGTAAACACAGAGGTGAATAGCTGACCGGCGAACAACAGACACTCTCCAAGACCCATAGAGAACGTACTGGTGTTTATTCTTTCCAGTCCCTTGAGCGTTCAAGGGGTTGAAAACATAAAAGTGATCCGGCAGTCCAAACCAATAACTCACAGTTAACAGTCAAAATAAAATTACTAACCAAGAAACTAAGTGGATCTGACAGCAGCAGTTTGAGGATTGTTCACCTGCTCTCACACCAGCAGTGCCATTAATTGAACGGCCTCTGGTCCCTTCTTTCCCTCCAAGTCAGCCTTTCCAGCATGAGGAATCATCCCTCTTCCCTCTGCCTGGCGATGGACTGAGTCCCAGCCAGGAAGCACAGAAGGGTGGGGGAGTTTGTTTATGGAGGCCTGATCACCCAGCAGGTGCTTTCTCTGTAGGCTTCTCTTTGTCATCCTCTGGCATCTGCCAACTCCCTCAACCTTCTTCTTCTCCAACACTCCTCCCCCCCCTCCCCGCTTTCTTCAGCCTTACGCTTAGTAGACACTGAATCTGCCGGCACTCGTGCTATGGTTTTCTCACAAGAAGGCTGCTGTTTTCTCTTCACCACCACGTAAAACTGTTATTATACATTTTTCTAATTCGCTAAAACTAGAATCCATGTCATCTAACTTGTACCACATAATTGCTTATTCCTAGATTAAGGCAACAATGGTTTCAAATTCATCTTACTTGAGGCTTGCTAGGGTCTTGATTACAGCAAAGTCTTTACGCTGATTGGGTGGAATCCAGCGATGCTTTTCAGCCAAAGCTAGAGTCCTTGATCCAAAGCCAAACATAGAAGAGAATCCAAAGCGAAGTAGCTTGATAGGGCTACTGAAGGTGCACATATCCACTGACTTTAGATGCCCTAAAATTGTAGCATTAATGTAAACGCACGTATACATATGTGTGTGTACATTTTATAAGGGAACTCATTTCCTACTTCTACTCCAGGGGCTGGAGGATCAAAAACCTAGAACATAATTTGTACAAGACACACAGTGATTTTCTGTGTTTGTATAAATCAAGAGGAGTGTACCGCATGATCCCCCAAGGCACTACCACAGCACATATGGCACTTAAATGGGACACATGCACTGTCAATGAAAACAGCACCCAATACAACTGTCACATTGCAATTAAAAGCAGCTATATAAATAAAAATAAACAAAAGCAGGGGACAGAGCATTCCAGAAAGCACGTTCCATCCCATAGAAGATCTTAATCATAATTTTGACAAATCTTGGGTATATTCCTTTTTATTCCATGTATAAAAAGCAAGGCCACTGGATATTTATTATTCTATTCCTTTCTAAAATCTCAGATACCCAATATTATATGCAATACTTACCCAATATTATATGCCATACTTACCCAATATTATATGCAAGGTTGCTGTTTGTGTGTGTTGGATCCCATTCAGAGTATGTGCCAAAATATTGGTTGAACCTGTAAATATTAAAGAGAGAATAACAAAAATAAATAAATAAAGCAAAGTGAAACTTCTTTGTAGGAGAATTGATAAATTCTCTAAATCAGCATGAATTGTTAAGCAAAATTTACAAAGGTAGAAAGATTCCCCGAATTAGAGTAAAGAAAGATTAAAGAAATATTTAATAAACTATGGCTTGCTTCTGTATCTAAACATGCCTTTTTATCAATGGCAGTTGTGAACTCAACAATCTGATTGTTTATTAACCATATCTTTTCTCAATCTTGACCATTTAATTCAAGTGAGGATCCAACTATTTAAAGCGTAACATTGAACTCATTCTTCATTTATATTTATATTTTGCAGATGCCACTATTAAAAACTGTTATTCCATTTTTGCACTAACAAAACCAATGAAATGCTGATTTTTAAATAACTACTTGGTAGGATTTGTTTTTCTGTTCCAAGATTCTAGCCTTGGGATCTTTAAAACAAGCCAAGTTCTGATTGTTTTGGGTAGAGAACAAGAATGAACTAAGTATAAAGAACCAAAAAAGTTATATGACACTAAACAGAGCAATGATTTTGCAAATATGAGTACTTAATAAAGTCAGGATAATTGTACTGAAGGAGTTCCAATTTGAGTATTGAATTTAGTAAACTATGTTGTTAAGACCCCAGAAATCATAATTTAAGCAGTTTGGGCCTATTTATTGGTTTGACCTATTGCTCTAAGTGAGCCAGCTATTGTTCATCAATTAAGTAAATAACACTTTACTGTGATGCGTGAAAAAAATATTTGTACTTCTGATTCAAACCCTAACTAATAATTTCATATACTTTTCTTCTCTAAGCAAAGATTGAGAATTATATGTTACTAGATATCCCTTGCCCTATTGAGTTAACTTTTCAGAGATATTGCCTAACCTAACAGATCATTGCCCAAAATGATCACAGGTGGGCAAAAAAGCAATGGGCACTGAGGAACAGTGTGCTGAGGGTGTGCAAGAGGTGCCATAGGATAGGGTGCACAGGGCCAACACAGGTCAAGAAAGGGGGGAAGGTTGCAGGGGTGTGTGAGAGGGGCCATCCAGGTTAAGGGGGGTGCATGGGAGGGCATAGTTGGGGGGAGCATGCAGAGAGGTGGAATGGACTGAGAAGGATGCTTGGGATCCCTCCCTCCCTCCCTCCCTGTTTTCCTATTCCTCTCCTTTCTTTCCAAACAGGCAGGTAGGTGGCTGCTGGTGGTAGGGGGAGAAAGCGAGGGATGGTTGAAAAATTCAAAATGAGCATCACAAGATTGCAGCAACAGCCCAGCAGCACTAAAGCAGCCACAATTTCTCCAAATTTCATTCCCTTGGGAATCATGGATGCATTCTGTAAGTTAGCCCATTTGAACTCTCCCTATTAAAATTTAGAAGGTAGGTCATATAAAAAAAATCTCCCTCAAAATTCTAATTTTACGGTTCAACTCAGTTTTAGTCATTTTGCAAAAATATATGAAACAAACATTTTTCCCTTATGATACAATATTTCACTCAGTTCTTCCCTTATGATACACTATTTCACCCAGTTAAGCGTTACAGAAACAAGAGTTTTAGAAGTACATCAGTTTTATTTATCATTATAATTGCTATTTTGTTGATTAACTTTTATTTGGCACTGAAAAGATATTAGCATATAATAAATATTGATCAAATCTTTACAGTTGCAAGTTTTTATACTTACAATATTTGACACATAAATGAAAATAAAGGCTACTTACTCCTTGGGAGAATTAAAATTTTATTTCCCTAGTGATAGCTCTGGGTAGCAATATTAAGAACAACTTATTAATAGCTATCACAGAAATGTTTAATCTGTGGCATTTTTCTCACACCGTGTTCCAAACATATATTCTAAAGAGTGAGACAATGTACAATCTTTTCTGTTTAATGCTAATATTAACTTACTAACCAATTTTCACTCCCAAGAATACCAAACAGCAAGAGTAAAGACAAAAGTATCTATAGTTTAGGTAAAGCGTGACTGATAAGGTACCAGACAAAAAAATTGTGAAGGGAAATGTCCTTGGAAGTATACGCAATCCTGCAGAACAATTAACTTAATTAACCAGACATCATGAATATTCATAAGTCTGTTAATGTGTCCCACATCCAAATAGATAAATGTGATGTAATGACTTCCTAGTCATGCATATCTAAGAGTCTCATGAAAACTGCACCAACGCTATGATGCTTTCTTTACCCAAGCCATAATGGAAGCTAAATCTCACAACAATATTTTACTCTCCACAAATTAATTGGAAGCAGAAATACGTTGCAAACGAGTGGTTTAAAGCTGAAAGGTTATAGTCAATATATAAATTTCTTTTGTTTTATGCCAATTACATTTTTTCCCTTGTCTTCCTAATTTCCTTCACTCCTTATTCAATCTATTGAATTCCTTAGCTGTCATTCACATTCATATTTTATGTGAATAAAAGCTAAGGAACTAAGTACAGACAAACACTATTCTAAAAGGGCAGGAAGACAATTGTAGCCATCCTTCATCTGATCTCTTTTATTTTGTCTGTAGAATAAATTTATTTGATATACTGTAGATCTCAACTCATACAGACAGGTTTGCCCAAGTAAGTAGGATGTATGTCAGGATATACATATGGGAAACAACAATTTAGCATACACTCCCTATTAAAATTTAGGAAATGGGTCATATAAACACCTCCCTCAAAATTCTATTTTTACAGTTAAATTTATATTTAGTCATTTATGTTTTCCAAAAATATATGAAACAAAGATTCTAATACCAACAATTTTCAATAGGGAAAAAACTACTTTATAGTCTTTGGCTTATAGGCTACTATAGTCTACCTTGAATCGCGAGTGCCGCAGAACAGAGTGAGCGCCTGTTACTTGTCCCAGCTTCTGCCAACCTAGCAGTTCAAAAGCACGTAAAAAATGCAAGTAGAAAAATAGGGACCACTACGGTGGGAAGGTAACAGCGTTCCGTGCGCCTTTGGCATCTAGTCATGCCGGCCACATGACCACGGAGACGTCCTCGGACAAGCGCTGGCTCTTCGGCTTTGAAACGGAGATGAGCACCGGCCCCTAGAGTTGGAAACGACTAGCACGCATGTGCGGGGGAACCTTTACCTTTACTTAAAAATTAATAGATGTATTATGCTCAACAATTTTTTAAAATTTTACTTCCTTCTTGCCTGACAAAAGTGAGCTTTTATTTGTGTCACATATCTATAACGACACAAAATTTCTCACTCACTCCTGATACACCTCTACTTAAAATACCAGTAACTAAAAAACATTAAAAGACAGAGAGTAAAATGCTGGAAAAGTGCCATCTCATTCTGTTTAGACCAATTTTCTACCAGCTACAAACAGGGTGTTTAATCAGTTACTTTCTTTCTTATAATTTACATAATATCATGTTTCTCACCTACCGACCCCTTTACTCCTACTCCGAAAATACCTTTATTTGTCAATTGGAAATGCACAAAACAGAAAGGCATGTATCATCCCTCAGGAGCACTGACTTCTTTTCTCCTTGGGTATCATATAAGGAAAAGGGAGAAAGAATGGCAATCTTCTCTTTGGGTTAAAATTTTACTTTTGAACTGATGAAGTAGCACATAGAAGGTTGCTTCTAAATCACTATTATAGGTGATGAGCAATATGAATTATCTGACGCCTATTAATAGATTAAACTGTAGAGCAGGGGTGTCAAACTGCCAGCCCGCAGGCCAGACGCGTTGCGACAAAACCGCGCCCACCCCATTGCCGGCAATGGGGAAAAAGCTCCGATACGTCGTGTGACGTCATGTGACATCGCGAGTTTGACATGTCTGCTGTAGAGAGACCTTCTCACAGTTGCACATGGATCTCTCCACGATTAACCAAGGTGGTTCAGGTGTGCTTTTTTTTCCAGAATTGTTCATAAAATGAAACAGAGACCGGTACGTTTACTGCACTCTACTTCTATAAATGGTTCTTACGTTAAGGGCAAGGACTGATTTTATAAGAACCATACTTAAATGTGCAAGAATGACAAAGAAAATAATTCCCATAGCTAAAGACGACTGAATTAACAAGCCAAGCCATGTATCATGGGTTCATCTGAAGCAAAGGATAAGAAAATAACAGCAGAACAATATGCATTTTTCAAAAATCATAATACTGTACCTGTTTTCAAATCTAGTAGAGATTCTTATTCATGCAACCTTTTTCATATTAATAACTATGCACTCTTACCTGCTGGTATTATCCCAAGTGGAAGTTGTGATTTGACTGGTACAAGTGCATTGTCACAGTTCTTTCCAGCATCCATCTGGGCTCTAACCAAAAGGCCATGAGCAATCTCACTGACAGTGCCGTCTCCACCAACACAAACCACCCTACAAAATAATGAATTGTAAAATGGCACATGTAAGACAATTTAGAGTCAAGCATTAGATATTACTACACATTTATTATCTTTTCCAGATAGCTTATTAACCAAGTTTAATTTTTATCTCTACAAACTAAATAACTTCCACCTTGACTTTTTTTTAATTAGTGAAATCTGATAAGAATGGTCACCAGATATACATTTTTTTAAAGAAAAAAAATCACCCAACTTCCTCCTTTGCAATCCTTTTTTCCCAGTTTTCTCTACCAACAGTCTGCATTGCATCCTAATAATGAATTATATAAAATACCATTCTCATTATAATTAAAAAGCCATCCCATTTGTAACAGTAATTAATTTTTCAAAAACTCATTAAGTATTTGTAAAAAGGCATGAATTCTATCAGACGAAATGCCTTAGACCACGTGTGTCAAACTCGATTGTGTCATGTGACATATCGTGATGTATCACATTTTTTACCTTTGCGGAGCCAGGGTGTGGCCTGCACAAGACGCATCCGGCCCACGGGCTGCCAGTTTGACATCCCTGCCTTAGACAACATATCAAATAAGAGTCAAGATTTATTTAGTAAGATACTTTTCTGAGCCCTTTTATTTCTGGAATGTTTTCCCTTTTAATAATTTGCCAAAAAGGCATGCAAACTGTATGGCATACTACTGAAAACATTTGCAGATCTAAGAGGATAGTGTAAATGAGAAGGAGTCAGATTCTGTTAGCCTTTTATTTCTGCAGACACTTTTGCATTTTTTGTGAACATAAGCTCTAATACAGGGGTTCCCAACCCCCAGGCTGCGATCCACTATTGGGCCATGGCCTATTTGGAATTGGGCGAAATGAGTGGCTGGCTGGAGCGCACATGTGCACAACTTGCATGAGCGGTGGGCCAATGGGCATTCACATGCATGCATGCCGGCCCACCACTCATGCCAGCCCACCATTCACACAAGGGCTGCGTGCATGTGCACCAACCCACCACTCACATAGCCCAGTTCCCTTCCCCTCCCCAGCCAGACCGTCAAGACCGTAAGGTTGGGGAACAACTGTTCTAATACGTTTGTTTGATGGAGTTTGTCATTCTTCTGATGAGAATATTTGATGTAATTCTTTTTGCGTACTAGAACTTCTGTATCAAAAATTGGTTTCTAACCAATTCTGACTTATAATAGTGACTATCTGGGGACATTCATGTGAGCCCATTTTTATTATTGCATGAGTTTTTAGCATTACATTTTATGACTGTAAACTACTTTGGAAGAACTTTAGCCCTTAAAAGCCAAGTTAAGGCCTGCACCATAGTGGTTAAGGCAGCAAAGCACCAGTGCTTCTCCAAGTTTACCATGCTGGCAGAATGTCATCTAGTGGCTCTGTTTAAGGTGGGCGTCACTATATTGGAGAAGGATGACTAAGATGACCCAACTACCTAGTAGCTCTGATGCTGGTCCTGCTTTTTCCCTCACGGTGCAGAGAAATAGCTTAAGGGTCTCCCAAATTCATAGCTCTTACCCGATTACTGGATAGAGTCCATTACCAGCTTCAACTGGTACATCAATTGCAGTCTTTGTTAGAGGAGGGTAAGGCCCTAACAACAAGACCCTCATTATTTCAAGACTGCATTACTTGGGGCAGCTTCTGAAGACTACCAATATAGGTAGTCCTTGACTTACGATCAGTTGCTTAGCAACCATTCCAACAGACCTCCTAAAAGGTACTTGCAGCCCAGTTCCAAAGTTCGGATGGCTGACTGTTTTTGATGAAGCCCTATAGAGGTTGAATCCACCTTGTCTATGAAAAGTCTATTTTGAATTAATATTTTCTGTCTTTGTTATTAGCCCCAGAAGGCATGCTCTGAGGCTCCAGCCCTAGGAATGTCAGAAGGATGATAGGCCAAAGGAAGCCAAATCCATGGGAGCCCTTCCCTCTCCTGAATCTATGGAACACCCTATCTGGTCCCCATATTTTCAAGTATCAGGAAAGCTATTAAGGTTGGCTTTTCCTTCAAGCCTTTAGGATAAGAGATGTCTGTCTTGTAGGTTCTTTTAAATTACAGTTTTATTACACTAAGCCAGGCATGTCAAACTCAAGGCCTGCAGGCCAGATCTGGCCCGTGATGTGTTTAGATCTGGCCCACAGGGCCGCCCTGGACCTTGCAAGGGGCTGGCCCCTGCTGCCTCAGCCCCGGCCCACCCCAGCCTGGCTGGGCGCTCCCCCTGGGCACACGCATAGGAGGCAGCAAGTGCGCAAGGGCTGGCAGTGCCCAGCAGCAGCTGCAGCTCATTGGCCCCTCAGCTGCTCAATGGCCGGCAGCAATGGCCAGCTGGATGTGAGCTCTGGGCATCCAATAAGCCATGCTCAGCCCTGTCCCACCTGCACTGCGCTCGTGCACCTTGGGATCCCGCAGCCAGGCCACCCCGCCCCGCCCCCTGCCTCACCCGCGCAGCAGCAGCACCGGCAGCAGCAGTAGTCCTCCACTCTCTTCCAGCTTGGGAAACTTGTGAGCTCAGAAGGGAAGCCACTGTCACCCCGCCATCGGGTGAAGCAGCTACCTCAAAGCGGCACTGTAAGCCTCACCCCTCCACTGCCCTCCAAGAGCAACCTGGCTAAAAAGAGTGAGCACAACAGCAGCAGCCTTGAGGAGGTAAGCGTGGCCAAGCACTCCCCCCCACACCCCAGGGAAGCGGGGCTGGGCTGGCTGCACCTACCCAGCCACGCCTACCTAGTCATGGCAACCTAGCCACACCCATCTGGCCCTTTGAGGGCAACCATAATGCTGATGTGGCCCGCAATGAAATTGAGTTTGACACCCCTGCACTATACTAAATTGTTCTATGGTAGTATAATTTTATGTGAGCTACACAGAGTCTGTGTAATTTGGACAGGATAAGCACACATTTCACAAATTGCAAAAAAAAAAAGGCTGGTGCTCAGTTGCCTTTTCCCCAAACTAACAGCACTCTTACAATAAGAGGAAAAAATAAATAAAAATTCTTACCCATGGAAAGAATTTAAGTCCCATTCCTTGAGCAGTGTAAGAGCGTGACCTTCATATTCAGTAACTACGGTATGTAAAAAGAAAGGCCCCATTATAATTCATTGTAAGACTAAAACAATTAATGCCCATTTCAGGTGTATTGAACTTCTTAAAGGTAGACAATTCTTAGAGGGTCCAATCTGGATCGGTCACTGGGACCAGAGCTTTCGTCTTCCGAGCTTTCAGACTCATCCCCTGGGAACTTCTCTGTGTGCTCTGGGATATTCAGGATCTCCAGTCCTTTCGCCGCGGCCTCAAAACACTCCTTTTCCACCTGGCTGACCTAGACTGACAGGGATTTTAATTATGTTTACAATTCTAACCCTATTCTTTAATTTATTTTAATTTATTTCAAATTTTTAATTTACTGTACAGAGACCTTTAAGTTTTGTTGTTGTTAGCCGCCCTGAGTCCCTCGGGAGATAGGGCGGGATATAAATCCCATTAATAAATAAATAAATAAATATTCTACGTGTGATACTTATATGGTGGCTGTGTAGCTTTTTAGATTGGTGTGTTGATGGCTGGCTACTAAACACCCCAATCTACATCTAAAAAGCTACACACAACAGCCACCGTATAAATACACCACACACAGAACAGCCCAGAGCACACAGAGAAGTTCCCTGAGGATGGCCTCTAGCGTGAGTCTGAAAGTTGGGAAGACGAAACCTTTGGTCCCGGTGACCGACCCAGATTGGATCCCGCAACGTTATCCCGGGACATGTATTTTCACCCTCAATTCTTAGAATCACTTTCCAGAGACTTGTTGGGCACTCACTGAATTCCCTCTTCCACCACCCGTTAGGAAAAAAAAGTCTCCAAGCTCCAATCAAGTTTTCCTAACTTTGAAATACTGCTTGCTTCTCCATGCCCACAGACTTGAACAAACCGTCATCAGATGCTCTGCTGGAGGCAGTGCTACGTGCCCAGGAAGGGAAAGTGTTCTGCAAAAGAATAGCCTTTTGAGCATTATCGGTTACAACATATCCTCAGCAATATCTGCCTGGTGGTTTCTTTCTTATATAAGGCATTTGTAAGGATGGGATATTTTAATCATTTTGGAGTATTTTAAATATTCAGAGTTTAAAATATTGCCCAAACAATCAAAACCACCTATTTCAAATGAAAGCAGCTGTTTTGAATTTGAAACAATGGTTTCAAATGCAAAATGGGTCATTCAAAACATTTTGCACACCATTATTGATAAGTTGATTCACAGCACATTGCAAGAGTTTCTAAAACTTAACGATTTAACTAATCAGGTACGATATGATTTCTTCCAACTACAAAATGGTTTCTTTTATTAGAATTTTGCTGGTGAAATGTTGAAAATTTGAATTGACAAACTTTCTGAGATTTTGTATGATAGAGTAATGAGCTCAACTTAACTCTTGTAATATATTAGAAAACATATTTCTAGATTAAAAGAATCCTGAGACACTATAAGCTTCCATGATAAATACAACCTTTTGCATCTGCCTCTTGTTTGTGGACTTTGTTCTTTTATAACAAGAGAAAACAGATTTTATTTCTAACAGAAATAGTTCTACTACATATAATCCCTTTATCTTAATTATTATTATATAAAATTAAATCTTGGCCTCAATTTGAACAAATAAATGGAAATGGAAAAAGCAAAGAAGAAAGAAGAAAGCTGGGAACCTAGTAACAAAATAATATAACATAAGAAGCTGATGGATCACATAGACATCAGAATTTGTGGCCCCAGAGGAAATGAATATTTAAATGTATATTGCTGATGTTGGTTGCTATTATATGCAGTACAATAAACACCAGGAAATAAAGAATTAAGTGGCATAATGCAGATGTTATAACCACATGTACAATTTTCTAGGCCAGCCCAGCTGTAGCCACTCATCAAAGATTTCTGGTGACTGATAAGGCAATTCCAGATGGATTTTTTGTGTAACAATGTACATTACTATATCCAAGATTGCATTAATATTTCATGCTTAGCTGTCTTTGGTGTAGTGTGTTCCATCATTTCCAGTGCTTTTGTAGATGTTTAAATTCACTGGATAAATGAAGCATCATTGTAAAATTCCAACATCAATATGCTTTAATATTTTTAGTTGTTATAGTTTAATCAATGTAATAAATTAATATGATTTATTTTTACAGCTCACCTAATTCATTACAGTAAGTAAAATGTTTTAAGGGTGAGTAAACAAATTACTGTATCAAATAATATCATTTAAAATTAGCACTGCATGTGTCATACGATATCCAAACCTTAAAGGCCAGAGTAATACTGTGCAAAGCCCAGAAGCAGCACTTTAACACGATCATTCTCTGTACATACTTCAAAGCTGAGCAGATGAGTCGATAGAACGTTCAAATAACAACAGTGATTTTATGTATCACTGGGATACATAAACACTGGGAAGATATATTTATAACTCAGCCGTAAGCTTCCCATTACCTGTATGTGTGCACCTATAAGTGTTGATTCCTGGCAATTGCCTTGACTAGTCCCCGTAGTGTTCTTGACAAGATTTTTCCCATAGCTTGTTTCCTGGAGCCGAGAGAGAGGGATTGGCCCAAGGTCACCAATCCATTTTAGCCTAGTGCCTTAACTATCACATCAAACTGGCTTAGTTGCCTAGAGGACAGAACTTAATGGATACAACAGACTGAATGATACATTCCAATCTATTGACTACTGAATAATTAATATAAGAAAGTCATACATCCTTTTCTCCTGCTGAATCAAAGAGAACAAACAGAAAGCAATACAAAGCAAAGAGTTGACTGCAATGAGGTAGAGTGTGCTGGAACATGATGCTTTGCTGAACTTTAAAACAAGCCCATTTCCTGCATATGAAGCAGGAAATATTGTTAATTTTAATTATGACTCATCCTAGGGGAAACTCCAGGAAGTAAAAATAATCAAGTCTGCCAAAACTAAACTGCCTGGACTACAAAGCTTCAGAATTGAGTTATTTCTATGGCAGCATGCTTTACAAGGCTCTAAACAACAAACATTTATTATAATCTAGTTAACCTAACCCTAAAACTACAAAAAAATAATTATAGTCTAGTTAACTTATTTTTAGTGTACCATGAACTCAAATATGTGAAAAACTATTATTTTAAATTGATATGTTTAAATAGCTCATTGTTTATTATTTGGAAGAATATATTCCTGTGTGATTGTCACTTTAAGATGATCAAATTATACTGTTGCAAAAATAACTACCTTCAATAAACCCGACATCCTTGCAATTTGTTGAATTCTCTCCTGCAGGAGGGGTGCTAGCCAAAAAACCCAGCAGTACTCCTTGAATTATTATTACATATTGCAGGCTTTTAATGTATGGCGTATGTTTAATGTGAACATCTCAGTCTAAAAAGTTTGATTCACTTCTACTTTAAAACTGCTAATAATTTGCCACAATAGATTAAAACCAGCTGCAACGTGAGGCATACCGATTTTGAACCAAGGTACCTCAAAGGGGCTAACTTACAGAATATGTCCAAAACCCAGGACCCAGGACTCCCAAGGGAATAAAATTTGGGGAAGTTGAGGCTGCTTCAGTGGTGCTCTCGCTCCCTCTGCTGCTTTGCCCACCCGTGGTCACTCTGTTTCTCTATTTAGGTAAGGAGATATCTCTGGTGACCCAAAGGAGTGTGAGTCATCTAATATTCAATAAATATTTAACACTTTTAAATAATCAGGGAAAGCCAACATTGTATTTCCCAAATTAAAATATTTAAAAACAGGCAAAGGGGACTTGCACAGAACACCGGTCCCATCTCTGATAAACAATTGTGCTCTGTTCAATAGGGATTGTGCAAACGGGTCTCTGGGTTGCCAGACTGCTGTTATGCTACGCTGATATCACCTCCTCTCCTAAAACAAGCCCTGGAAAACTCAGTACTTTGTCACAGCCTTATCCACCGAAACACAAATATCCCCGGTATTAGTGACTCATGCAATGTACTGATGGATTAAACCGAAGTCTCTAAAGCGTCTTACCAGTAACGTCAGTCAGGATGTCAGCCAGTTTGAAGAGGGGAGCAACTTGCTCATAATAAATCCGAGCAGCTTCTTTTTTATGGCTAGTTGGATTTATGAATACTTTTAATGACTTTGGCCGATCTGGAAACCCTAAAAAGCAAATAAATGTCACGGCACCTTCCACGACAGAAAGTACGGTTTCAATGGTAACAGGCAGATATTTATGCTTTTTTTTTGAACCCTGCAGCTTTCAGAGTTCTTCCTAACCATGGCAGGGGTGAGGGGAGGGAGCTAGCGTGCTCATTACTTATATCCAACTCCAGTATAATCCTGATACAACTAGAGCACTGACCCACTTGTGTGTTTACAGCTAACAATGACTACTCTAAGTGAGTCAGTCACCATCAAGAGCATTATGCAGCAGCAATAATAATAATAATAATAATAATAATAATAATAATAATAATAATAATAATAATAATAATAATAATAATAATAATAATAAAGATTTTAGGTCACAGTTCAAACCTGAAAGAGGGAGAGTGATAAAGTGAGAAGAGAATTGTCTCCTGGGAGAATAAGAGGAAGTGCCCCTCAGCAAGGATTTGATAATAGTACTCCTTCACAGTTGGTGCAGAGATTTGATACTACAATTTTCAGGATTTGCAGATTATGTATCATACCACACAGAAGGAGCAGGTGCAAAAGAAACCTGCCCTTGATTAAAAGATTTTTTTTTAAAAAAGGGCACGAGGTGAAAGGCTATGCAAAGTCAAAGCAGTTTCATTCGTGTTGGAAATAAAATTTTGAGGTTATTTTTCTATTTTTTTTCAAAAAATAAATGAATTATTAATTATTTTTATCTCAAAACTAATTTCATTCATCACAAATTCTATTCATATTTATTTCTGGTGGGATTTCACAAAAGCAAATGTGCATTTGTTCTGCAGTACAAGAGTTAACTTTCCGATTTAGCCATCCCAAACCCAGGAAAAAGTTTGAATTTTTTATTTTTTAAAAGTATCACAATTGCATCCTTTTTCAATTTGGATGAATGTTGTGAGAACAGATCCTAAGTTGAGAACTCTATCATAGCCTAAAGAATTTAAGAAATTCTAGCTCAATCAGTAATATATTTATCAGAGTAGTACAGATAGTCCTCAACTTACCACAATTAAGCCCAAAATTTCCATTGCTAAGCGAGGCAATTGTTAAATGAGCTGCACCCCATTTTATGACTTTTGCCATAGTTGTTAAACAAACCTGGTTTTCCCCCACTGATTTTGCTTGTCAGAAGTTGGCTGGAAAGGATAGAAATGGTAATTACATGACTCCAGGACGTTGCCACTGTCATAAATACATGCCAGTTGCCAGGCAACCAAATTTTGATCACATAACCATGAGGATGCTGCAACGGCCATTAAGTGTGAAAACCTGTCATAAGTCACATTTTCAGTGCCATTATAACTTTGAACAGTCACTAAATGAATGGTTGTACGTCAAGAACTACATGTAAGCTTCTTTGATTATTTTGTCTACATAGTGTAACAAGTTATTCTCTCATTTTTCTAAAGATAATTTGGCTAATGGTACACCAAGGTTTATTCTCTAAAGAAAAGCCAGCAGACAATGAGGTTCAAGAACATGAGTTCTGGTGCTGTGGGCTATAATTCCATAAGGTAGAGGTAAAGGTTCCCCCACACATGCGTGCTAGTCGTTTCCAACTCTAGGGGCCGGTGCTCATCTCCGTTTCAAAGCCGAAGAGCCAGCGCTTGTCCGAGGACATCTCCGTGGTCATGTGGCCAGCCTGACTAGATGCCAAAGGCGCCCGGAACGCTGTTACCTTCCCACCGTAGTGGTCCCTATTTTTCTACTTGCATTTTTACGTGCTTTCGAACTGCTAGGTTGGCAGAAGCTGGGACGAGTAACAGGCGCTCACTCTCTTACACAGCACTCGGGATTCGACCCGCCAAACTGCTGACCATCTGATCGATAAGCTCAGCATCCTAACCCACTGAGCCACTGCGTCCCTATTATTATTATTATTATTATTATTATTATTATTATTATTATTATTATTATTATTATTCCATACTGATTCATAAAGAGACTATTCCTTAATGTTAAGTGTATTTTCTCTTATTTCACAAAAAATAATTGATTCTATATGAGAAACCTGTGCCTCTTTTCTCAAATACATTAAGTTTGCATTCCTAATCCTCTGCATGTATTCATAATTGTCAAGTGTGAATTGATTTTATTCTTGAATGTTTAGATTTTCTTATATTAAAAAGTCCAAATCACTGTTTAATTTATTGGTCCTCCTTCTCTCAAGCATTCAGCTAGGTCAGTTTCTTCCCTGACCCTAAAATCCAGATCCTTAAGGCCTATACATTTGTGGGAAAAGCAGAAAGTATTTCTCAATTTACTGATAGTTCTCAGGGTAATTTGTGCTTAGTAAGCAAAGATCACTTATTTTCAATTATCTCACAGCTTCAGTAACATTCCTTCCATATAAAAGGACCCTAAAATAGAACTCAGAAATGAAGAAAACCTCAAGATAATCAGGAATATACCTGTTTTTGATGAACTGGGAATTCTATTTTATTTTGGGATTTTTTTTCAGAATATTTTTTTTTGAAACAAGGATGAATTTTAAGTCTACATCATTTGACTAGCTCCAACTGAAGAAGGTCGGCAGTTTGGCGGGTCGAATCCCGAGTGCCGCGTAACAGAGTGAGCGCCTGTTACTCGTCCCAGCTTCTGCCAACCTAGCAGTTCGAAAGCACGTAAAAATGCAAGTAGAAAAATAGGGACCACTACGGTGGGAAGGTAACAGCATTCCGTGCGCCTTTGGCGTCTAGTCATGCCGGCCACATGACCACGGAGATGTCCTCGGACAAGCACTGGCTCTTCGGCTTTGAAACGGAGATGAGCACCGGCCCCTAGAATCGGAAACGACTAGCACGCATGTGCGGGGGAACCTTTACCTTTTTAACTGAAGAATCTGTTATTTGTTCCAATTAAACAAAAAAAATGCAAATAGAGTTTGCACATTTCAGATAAGCATTAATCAGGCAGATAAACTTGATTAAGGCTCTTCCACTATTATGGAAAGCACCGAGCGTTCCACTTTATTCCTTTATCTGCCTTACATAAAGAATGACCTGCACCAGGCAGGTTGTTTTATCTCTTGAAGTTGTCATACAGTTAAAGACCTAGAAAAAGCAGTTTACAATACATTGAAGAGCTTCCAATAAAGAAATAGAAGAGGCCCTCTGCAACAAACAATCACTCTCATTTATGGAGGGTGAAACAATGTGTGAGGCTCTCAGGCTCATCTCTGCATCTCTAAATGTGGGAAGATTTGTCTCTTTCTTCGTAACAAACGAAGCGGGTTGTAAATAACTTTTTAAAAAATGCATCTGAGGCAGTACCTAGATTTGGGTTAAGAAAATGAGCAGGAAAGGACTGAGTGGATTCAGATTAAATGAACGCCAGGAACCCTATAGAAGAGTTCTAGGTTTGGGAGCTGAGTTCCTAACACAATCAATGTATGGAGACAGGAAAGAGGGCTGCCCGTCTCGTTTCTTGTGTCAGCTCCTTCAGTCATTGGATTTAATAACCTAAACAGAGGGCAAGGGAGGGAGAGCCAGGGCAAACATTCTGCAGAAACGAGGCTTAGCCTGATGAATTCATCCTTAGCCTGATGAATCGTAATAACTCAAGTTGATACCACTGGACTTTAAATGAGCAAAAATCTTATCGAAGTATTAATAATACTCGGAACATTTCCTAATTTATTTGATTTCTACAGCTGCCCATCTCAGAAGTGACACTGGGGGGGGGCATACCTCACAAAATCATCTAGCATATTTTCCTCTTCCCCAGTGGGACTATTCTGCCAACTTTTAATAAACAACTTTACATGTTTTAAATATTAAGTGTTAGAGGGTTTCAGCTCCCACTGCAAACACACAGAAGCTAGCGTACAGCTTTGATAGCGTCAGAACCTACATTTAATTTAAGGGTTTATGATAGCTTTCTTCCCTAAACTGAACCAGTGCTCTTGTAGAGAATAGCCAACTGTTCCTCTGCTGGTAACAAATGTGCTAATATGCACTAGTCTAAACTTGATCTGTCAGTGAACGAATCAACGAACCATGAAAAGTAGGGGTTAATCAGGGTGTTCTGAAAACAAAGGCTCCTAGGGCAGCAGGGGCGCTACCCTCAGACACACATCTGTGCTGCTTTCAGTATTTCGTTTTATGGCAGCAGGTTTATGTTTACCAAAGTTAGGAGCCTGAAATGATGTCACTGTCATACACACACACACACACACACACACACACACACACACACACATATATATATATATGTCAAATGCTTGTTAACTATTTTCTTATTGCTAGTGGCATAACAGATTATATATATTATATATATATATTACTGTCTCTATGTAGCAATTTTCTTATTGCTAGTGGCATAACAGATATATATATATATATATATATATATATATATATATATATATATATATATATATATATATATATATATATATATATATATATATAATCTGTTATGCCACTAGCAATAAGAAAATTGCTACATAGAGACAGTAATAATGACACGAATAAACATTTTTCATGCTGACTAGAGATAAAACATAGTTGATGTTACAACTGTTAATGTATAACATTAATGGGATAATTAAGTCTTCATGCATGAAGCTTTAGACACCCATATTAAAGCTTGGTGTGGGAGGCATCTTGTAAAAGAGATTCAATAACACTTGCTCGTATAAATAACCATTCCACTTTTATTCTGAAAAGACCAATATATACTACAAGCATGTTTTATATGTTTTAGAAATCAGACTTTGAAAGATAAGACAAATTATATCGTTTCATGTTGGGAAACCTTATCATAGATAACAGTGAAAGCATTGAAACTACCCTACTCTGTTTTTAATGTTTTAGAGCAGCATTTCATAAAACAAGCAACATTATCTTTCATAATATTTTTAGAACTGTATCCCAGTGAACTGCAAAGCCTAGTTTTAATTTAAAAATTTTGAAAATTGTTAATGGGACACACCAACGTGCACTACAGCATAATCTATGAACATTAAAGCATAATAAAGTTCAACATTATCATCTTTGATGTATTAAAACCTGTCATCTCAAAATGATGAATATTTAAGATATGATACAATCTTAGATAGCTTTTTTGTAAGAAAGTGGTTGTGAGATATAATTTAGTACATATAAAAATAAGTTAGTATAATATCCGATATCTTTAATACCAGAATTTTTTAATTTTAATATTTAATTTTAATTACAATACTTTCATTTTTATCTTTATGTTTTTAGCATGAAACCAACATTTATAACAATCTGATTACATGCAGATACAGTAACATCTATTTTTACAATGCCATTAGATAGACATGGACTTAATAAGAACATTGTAAATAATCAAATTAATTCTCAGTCTTTTGATACAAAATGAGATACTGGAGGTCAGGTAATATAAAGTATCTATTTATATAACTATGTATGATTCTATTTCAGTACTTGAACTACTGAAAAATGAAGCAAAGAAATTAGCATAAAAGAGGAAATCAATAAATGAGAACATAATCCTGTGTATTAAAGTTGGATTAATAAAGTTCAGCCAAAGTACCACAATCACAAAATGCTATCAGGAAATGGCAGGAGTGATCAAGGATGCTGAAGAGCCTTTTGGTACAGTTCCCAGTCATGAGATTCCCTCCCTTAGGAGGACTATAAACCTAATCACTTAAAAAAGGAGGCAAAAACATTTTAATTCTATCTGACTTTTAAAAGCACATAATTTGCAACACAACGTTAAATTTTGCCTAATATTATCTTAACTTTGTTCCTAAATTTGCTTTTATTTATTTATTTATTTATTATTGGGACTTATATGCCGCCCTATCTCCCGAAGGACTCAGGGCGGCTAACAACAATAACATACAATAAATACAAAAGTTGAAATAAAAATTAAAATTAAAGGCCCCTGTACAATAAATTAAAATTAAAATTAAAATAAATTAAAAATTAGAGTTAAAAATTAAAAACATAATTAAAATCCCTGTCAGTCCAGGTCAGCCAGGTGGAAAAGGAGTGTTTTGAGGCCGCAGCGAAAGGACCAGAGATCTGGGGCCATCCGAAGCTCAGGGGGGAGCTGGTTCCACAGGGCTGGCGCTCCCACAGAGAAGGCCCTCCCCCTGGGGGTCACCAACCGACATTGTCTAGCCGACGGTACCCTGAGGAGGCCTTCTCTGTGTGAGCGTACTGGGCGATGGGAAGTCGTTCCCGGCAGCAGATGGTCCTGCAAGTATCCCGGGCCTAAGCCATGTAGGGCTTTAAAAGTAAGTACCAGCACCTTAAATCTCACCCGGAGGACAACTGGTAACCAATGGTCTTTGGACCAAAAGATAGCATAAATATATTGCTTATTGTATTTTTTCTAGGATACTGAGTTACTGTTATCAAATATTTATGGCATTACAGATCTTGATTTATAGGAGTAGTGGAAAACATTTGAGAAAGACAGTTTTCCCACAAAGTCATCCCTAATTCCTTCCACTTCTCAAATACAGATACAAAGAAACTGTTATGTCTAGGATGAAATAGATCCCAGAAATGAACAAAAATAACCCCGATGATATTCCGGAAGACCCTGAAAATGGGAGGAGGAGATGGACCCTGAAAATGGGTGGAGGAGATGGAACTGCCTTATTGGTGTTGTCATGTTTTGCATATGTACTGGTTTGTTGTCTGGGTTTTTGGATCTTGTAGTTATCTTTTTTAATAATTATTTTTCTTGTATTAGTATTTATTGTGTTTTTGTCATGCTATTTTTTCTTTGAGCTGCGTGGAATCACTTGGAATCGGGAGGCATCAAAATCGGATGGAAGGATAAATAAATAAATAAGTCAACATTGCACAAACTCAGTTATAACAGCAAACTAGTTATTATAAGGATGGCTTCATAGTAGCAATTAATTGATGGGAAACATGGTTTAGAAAATGTTGTCCAAGTCAGGCACAATCTCCCTTGTCATTTAAACATAACTAAGAAATTCAGTTTTTCAAAACAGAAAGGTTTGCAATCAGCTTAACCGTTTTTAAAACGGTTTAAAAGATTAATTCTAAAACAACAGCATTAAACAAATGCAAAAATAATTAGAATACATTTTAAAAGCTGCAAAAGCACAGCACCTAAATAGAATTCACTAAAAGCCCACCTAGTGGCATCAAAAACAACAGAATTATATCTAATCTTATCCCCTGGCTTGGCAGGCCATTTTTGTGAACATCCATTAAATCAGTGTTTTTCAACCTTTTTTGGGCAAAGGCACACTTGTTTCATGAAAAAAAAATCACGAGGCACTCCACCATTAGAAAATGTTAAAAAATTTAACTCTGTGCCTATATTGACTATATATAAAGTAATTCTCTTGAATAGGAATCAAATAAACACAAAGAAAGTATTTTATAATTACTTTTCAATTTTTCCCACGGCACACCAGGCAACATCTCGCGGCACACTAGTGTGCCGCGGAACAGTGGTTGAAAAACACTGCATTAAATGATAAACCATTACCTGTAGATAAATCATGAGTACTAATTTCAGAGCAAGCTAAGATAGTTTGAGACAAAGAGACTGTGTGCAAAGATAAAAGATTTTTGCATATACTGGGCTAACACAATATAGCATGATAATATGAACACAGTTCATTATCATTAAACTACAATTTATCATTATTGCTAAACTCTAAAATAACTCTACGGGAATAGGTGGTGAGCAGCAGTTTCTCATCCTACCAATCGCTGTAAGGAGAGTGCAAGCTTTTTCACTATAGTTGTTCATTCTATTTAATCTGATAAAAATGAATCCTGGATGCAGCTTGAAGGTCCCTTTCCTAAGCAAATTGTTTCTGCTCATAAGACTGGTACAGAAATTATGGAAGAGTACTCCTAACTGATGGTGCTGCCTATTGGTTAGGCAAAAGGAGAGACATATAACAAGAACACATTTGTTCAACCACATGCCTTCTCCTCCCAAGCACCAATCAGTTTGAAGCAGGAGTAGAGCTGCATTACGTACAGGGAAAAATGAGGATCTAATTGTATTTGTGGGGTCAGAAATACAAACAGGTAGATAAAAGCACATTAAATCTTGAGAAGAAACCTAAATTCCATCAGGTGTGAACACATGCACCGCCACAACTAATATTTTACTCATCAGTGCAAATGAAATTTAATGGAGTAAAAAGGTTGGTCACCCCTGGGGTTAGGAAAAAAAGCCAGGGATATAATGCATGACCTAAAGATGATATAACTTTACAGGATTCAGAAATAACAAGTAATTACAAATAATGAAACAGAAGGAAAGGTTTCTGATCTCCTGCTGAACACTGGGACAGAGAAAAGAGCTGAGCTTCACGCACACAAATTAGTTTAGTATTACCTATGAACCAAATACACAAAATAAAATCCATGTAATTTCACCATGTGAAAAAGTGTATCAGTGCAAATAACAACAGCAATAATAAAAATCATAATAATCAATATCAACGTGAATCAAATCAGTTATAGGAGATATACTGTATGGCTAAGAGAATTAGTGAAATCTTAATTATCCTTATCTGGATATAAACTCTTCTAAAGTCAGTAGAACGTATTGTTTGATAAAAAAAACAGTAACACCACTGCTATATCTTTTATCACAAAACTTTTTGAAAATATGAAAATAAGTACTTACCGTTCAAAATTTTCTTCAAAGACCTATACCACAAGTAACAATGGTCTTCACTTATGTTGCCTAGATTGATGGTGGTATCTTTAAGTTTATTGCCTTCTTTTTTTTGACACGCAAAAATAGCAATTCCTAATAGTATGCCTCCTTTTTCTTGCCTAGCAAAACGACGACGTTTCAGTTTTATGGAAAATACTTCTTTCATTTCAACAGATTTTTCCTTTCGCTGTAAACCAATCCTGGAACCTCCTGAAGAAAAGGAAGAAAATAAATACAGTTTAATCATGTGCAGTTATCAGTATGTAAGTGCCAGTGTGTATGTAAATGGATTGGATTGCTCACTAGAAACATTAGGTGGCTATATTGCTAAGCACATTGGTTTGTGCTTAAATTGTAAGCCGCCCTGAGTCTTCGGAGAAGGGCGGGATATAAATGGGATTAAAATAAAATAAATAAATAAAAATATATTCTCACTGATGACACAAGTATGAATTTACAAGAAATAAATTCTGGCAGTCTATGGAGATTCTCAATTATGCAGGCATGGTTGACCCAAAAGTGCTTTTTCCAAAAAGCAGTTGGACCTTCAGTTTTTTCCTTTGAAAACATTTTGCTTCTCATCCAACCTTCTTCAGTTTTGAACTTTCGGTTCAGAAAAAAAATCAAGGAAGTCCAGTTGCCTTTTGGAAAAAGAACCTTTGGGACAGATACTGACAGATAACTGATGATCTCCATCAGATCATGAAGAACTAGAAGTAACAGTGAACAATATAAACCTCATCAATTTAGGAATGGGTGTCTGGGACACCTCAAACTGATTCTGGTTCAAAGGATTTAGGTAAAGGTAAAGGTTCCCCCGCACATGGGTGCTAGTCGTTTCCAACTCTAGGGGTCAGTGCTCATCTCCATTTCAAAGCCAAAGAGCCAGCGCTTGTCCGAGGACATCTCCGTGGTCATGTGGCCGGCATGACTAGATGCCAAAGGCGCACGGAACGCTGTTACCTTCCCACCGTAGTGGTCCCTATTTATCTACTTTCATTTTTACGTGCTTTCAAACTGCTAGGTTGGCAGAAGCTGGGACGAGTAACAGGCGCTCACTCTGTTACGCAGCACTCGGGATTCGACCCGCCAAACTGCCGACCATCTGATCAACAAGCTCAGCATCCTAACCCACTAAGCCACCGTGTCCCTATATTATTATTATTATTATTATTATTATTATTATTATTATTATTATTATTATTATTATTATTATTATTATTATTATCTTAATAAAGAGGGTTCAGACTCATTCAGAAGAGGAACAAAATTTTCCAAAGTTTTCCTGAACATTTAGTTCCCAAATCATTAAGTTTTGCGTATCTCCAACTTTCTCACAAATGCTAAATGAACAAACAGTATCTATAGAAACACATTCCTAAGTAATCTGATTTTCACACAACTTTTTGCCATTAAGACTTATCTAGCTGCAAGTGGACTGATATAGCCAAAGGTCTACAGCCAACAAAACCATGATAGGAAGAGATCTTTAAAAAATCTCCTTACTACATGAAGTTCATAAACACACTGAATGTCTCTTGTGTTGTTTTGTATTGCTGCCACATACAAAAAAACTGGTGATCTTGTTTGTCAGCCATTAAAAAGAGTAGAATGCTGACCATGGTTAGTGTATTACGAATATTTTTTGAAGTTCCAATGTAACTGGTCTTATGGAGACTACCACCTGGAATTGGTAGTTCTGCATTTTTTCTGTACACAAGGAAATGTTGGCGTGTTAGCCCCAATTTCAAATGGCTACACAATGTTATTTTAAACAGTTATAAACAATTTGAATGAGAAACAAATTGCAAAATTTATAACTTCACCTGAAAGAATGGAATTTCACCATCAATTTCTCAGTTAAAAAAAATGAAAACGTTTAATTTTTTAATTAAAACTGGTGTATAAATTTACACCACAAACTTTTCTTTTTCGTTCAAGAATTATCCATTCATCAGTACAATAGTGATTATTGCTAGCTGTTTCAAAACATTAACTCTCCTCTCATGTTACCTAGAAGGATACAGGGTGCCATCTGTTCTTGGAGGGGATTTAAGTATACATTAGATATCATGCTATTTACTTGATTCAGCTCCCACTTCCCACTGTATTTCTGAAATCAATTCAATTACAAGGAACAAAGGTAGTCTTTCCTGCTATTGTTGTTTCGTCACCATAAGAGCAGGCCACAAACCTTCATAAAGTAAGGTTGCACTTGTTAAGATTTTCTTCTCTTTTTAATCACACTTAACATTAAGAAAGGCCTCAGCAAAAACAGCACTACACAGTTCTTTAAAATATTACTGTAAGCCAAGAGCATGTCTACATCAATTTTGGCACATCTGCCTGATGCAGAGCATAAACAGGATTAGAGGTGGATTTATCTGCTTGACACTAATTGTACTCACAGTTTCTGCACATGTCCACTTCTTCAAATACAATACAAAAATAAGGCTGGCTATGATATTAATTTCTATAAGCATGTGTTGAGCACTTTAGTTAAGCGTATCACATTCATATCATAAGTAACTGAACCTTCGCAAACATTTCAAATTTTTAGTTTTATTTAATAACCAAATTCATTTGACAACCCATATATTATTAATCTGAGTTTTAAAAGAGGAAGGTATTTTTTATTCGTATTATTTTGCTTTTTAAACTTGGGATGCAAATATCTGTCAGAAGGAAGGAAACTGATCTGAAAACAACCATTTTAGGTACATATCATTTCAACGAAATTACTACCTTCAAGAATCATTCATACAGAAAGACAAATTTTATTTCTTTAATACAGTATATGCTGGATCTGTGGGTGGAGAACCAATATGGCACAGAGACATCTTTTTGATTCTAAAAAGACTACACAATGTGGCAAACCTTTACAAGTATCACCTCTGCCAACAAAAGAGTCAATGAAGCTACATGAACACTTTAAAAAATATTAGGGGGGTTGCACAGTACTCTACACTTTTTGAGACATGTGGGGATGGGAAGAAATATAATTTTGAACATACGTTCTTCAAGAACTATATGTTCTTATAAAAGTGAACAAACTTAAACAGAATACATAATCCAATGCAGTTTGTTGGCATTGTACTATTTTTACTAGATTGTGCAAACAAACGGGCATTCAATTTGGCAATCCATTGAAATCAGTGCATTCCACTGGTCTTCATATTTGGATACATGAAAAGATTTCAACCACCTACAGAAACCTACAAGTCATAGTTAGTGAGAAGTGGATTTTCTCTCTTACTTTGGATGATTAGAGAAATTTAGATTAGTAACTCCTATTATAGATAAACATTAATTATGGAATTAATTTTGTATTTTTTACAATTTATACTATTTAAATATTTAAATAGACTTTGACCTTTTTGAATATCTGAAACCTGTAAATTCATACTTATGTACAAATCAAATGCATGTCGAATATTTTATACAGAAATCTGATAACCATACCCATCTGAAGCATCTAAAACTACACTCTGACATTCGTAACAAGGAATTGAAGTACTCATACCCTTTGGAATCCCACAATAATGTCCTGTGTACACAAGAATGAATGTTTCTTCTCAAATTATCTTCTATATATAAAGAATATAGAAACAACTATTATTAATAGAATTAGTGCAAAATCTAATGATCGATGTTTCAAACTATGTAGCATTAAAAGTAAACTAAGCAAAGATACTGATTCGCTAATTGTGCACATTGCTTGGTATCTCCTAACTGTATGACAGAATTGGTAAAGAAAGCTAATGCCACCATTCTAGAATGTGAGCTACTTTAGAAACATTTAGATAATGCAGCATGAACACACACACACACAGGCAACATACATTTGGGTTTGTGTTAGAGGTAAGATGCAAGAGAATTTATTTTTTATGCAAGACCTTTACCTTTCTTAAGTCATGCACAATTTATGAAGTTAATTTTTAAAAACTATATACTGTACAGCATTGCACGTCTCATAGCACAAAATAATGTTAATTATTATTAAATAATTTAATCTTTCAGTTTAAATTTTGCGTTCTTTTCCCTTGTTGCTGCTATTTGAGAAGTCATGTCCGAACCATCACAACCCCATGGACAACGTTCCTCCAGGCCTTCCTATCCTCTACCATCTTCTAGAGTCCATTTAGGCTCACGCCTACTGCTTCAGTGACTCCATCCGGCCACCTCATTCTGTCGTCCCCTTCTTCTCTTGCCCTCAACCTTTCCCAGCATTAGGCTCTTCTCCAGTGAGTCCTTCCTTCTCATTAGGTGGCCAAAGTATTTGAGTTTCAACTTCAGGATCTGGTCTTCTAAAGAGCAGTCAGGGTTGATCTCCTCTAGGACTGACCGGTTTGATCGCCCTGCAGTCCAAGGGACTCGCAGGAGTCTTCTCCAGCACCATAGTTCAAAGGCCTCAATTCTTTGGCGCTCAGCCTTTCTTATGGTCCAACTTTCACAGCCATACATTGCAACTGGGAAGACCATACATAGCCTTGACTATACACACTTTTGTTGGCAGGGTGATGTCTCTGCTTTTTAGTGTGGTTCTTTTCCCTACAGTGTTTCATATTATGTCCCACTACAAGGTATTTGCAATATTACAGAAAGATTCATTAAGAATAAAATTAAGTATTGTATATTTTTGGATCAGAAATACAATCTTTAAAACTGAAAATCTGTTAATAGATAAATAAGATGCTGCATAAATGAATGTTCACTAATAATAAATTTAAACTCAATATTTAGTTACATTCACCTATGAATCTGAAGAAGAACAGTGACTACACATATCAGCTACATATAAAGTTACTCTGGTACGTAAATTTCATTTTCATTCTGCAGCTTTCATCCAAGGTTACTATGATAGAAACTAACACTTCTTCTATTAAGTCTTGGGTCTTATTCATATTATTTGATGTATACTGAACATTCAAAATTCTATAGATTGTCCTCGTTTATCAACTGCCTCATTCAGCCCTTTGTATATATGAAGGTGATTAAAAAGTGACTTTATGATCAATCCTTACATTTACAACCTTCATGGGTCTATAAAGCAAAGGAAAGCTGAAGTAAAATCATAAGCACATTCGTGATTTCACTTAATGACTGCTTCGCTTAACAATCAAGTTATTGGTTTCTGAACAAGGGTTATCTCTATTTGGTAAAGCAAGGCAAAATAAATATTTCATGTCTTGCCCACAAGACGTCCAAATCCTGGCACAACCTTGGCAGGTAGAAAGTCCAGCAGTTAGAAAGCCCAGCCAACTGTTCCAAATACCAAGGTATGTTTCCTTCGAAGGGGAAGCTCAGACATAATTCTATTCTATTGTCACTGATGTGACAAAAGAAGCTTGGATTAATAAATACAGCACATTGTGAGATCATGAAGTAAAACAGCTGAGAATCCTCAACAATCAGCCTAGTCATATTTACAACTATAGATCAGCTTACTCAGCTCCTTCATTTTTTATCATCTCACAACTTCCTATTAAGCAGGGCTTCCTACTCCTTTTGGTTATTAACCTTTAGTAAGGACATGGCTTTATCTTGCTTATTAACAGCAGTTCTCCACCTGTGTATGAACATTAGACTCAAGCCCATAATCATTAGCACAGAAATATCAGAAAACAAGGGGAAAAAGAAAATATGTGTTTATTATAACCCATCTTTCTTTTCCAGTATTTCATTTCATATTTTACATATTGTTTCCCAAAAATATCATCGTAACCAAAATATATCAGTGAATAAATAACAAATATGTATTCTTTGGATCAGTAATTATGTTATTTCACCATCAATTATTTCACTGAAAAAAACCCCACTGTTTCCATGATACACGTTACTAGATAGAACATAACATCTGTTGTTTCAGAGATTAAAAGGTCTGCAAAGTAATCTAAGCATACTTTCCTTTACACCACAGATGCTATCACCACTTAGTGAATATAGCAAACTAATTTCAACTCTACTCTTTAAAAAAAACCCTGCATTATCAATTTTTGCATTTATTTTTTTTTAAAAAAATGTTGTATAACTATACGCATGGTAAGCATGGCAGTAATTTTTTAAATCAGTTTTTCCCCTTTTTTTAAAAAAATAGCCACTAAGCAAGTTTACATATAATACTGTATTAAAGAGGACATAAAAGCATGAATTAAATTTTGAAAGTCATCAGGGCTCAGAAATAACTTTTATTTATTAAATTTATTTGCGGCCCATCTTGCAGTTCAAGGCAACTACAAATCATGCTTGCATACTGCATAATCATGCTAATTATCATAGTATGTTTTTATAAGTTTAGATTTCCTCAAAATCTTCGCCCTCAGATATAAAATGCTAGTTATTATATAAAAACTATCATGGCCTCAGTACTAGTGGTAAATTTAAACACACTAAAATATCACATAAATATGGACTTTTTGTAGCATTATAGCCTGATCCAATTACTATTAGTATCTCCTACTTTTTAAAATTTGTAATTTTATAATTAGGCCTTCCCTCTTGCAGTGGATAGACAATGGCTAGAATGAATGAATTTAAAAATAGGTGAAATACTTTTATTATAGTTTAGGGAATTTTATGATTGTTAATAGATTGGAAAAGTTATTTCAAAAATAGAGAAATATTCTCATCAAAACTGCATACATTCCAAAAAATATTTTAAAATATTTCAGACTACTTCTCTTTGTTCATTAAAGTAGCCCAACATCAGATTTCTATGCAAGTTTGAAAAAAATTGATACCACTTTAAGGGTTCCATTAACTTTAATGAGTCACCTTTTTAAAGCATCTGCTTCTATTTTAGGCTTAGACAGATTCCATTCAAACTCTGGGCTATTTTAATGAATAGCAGGAAGATATTATACTCATGGAAGGTCTGAAGAGCTTTTGCCTAATTTTTTCTGATGTGTACACAATCCTAATTTCTGAAGCTTAGAATATTTCCATTTAAAACTTTACTTTACTTTACTTTACTTTACTTTTATTAAATTTGTATACCGCCCTTCTCCCGAAGGACTCAGGGCGGTTAACAGGGCATATATAAATAACAATACAAAAATTAAAAAGGAATTAAACAAGTGCCCAATTAAAAATTACAATAACAATAAAAGACCCATTAAAAACCCTAACGTTCCCCATCAGGCCAGACCAGCTAGTTCAAATAAGTGGGTCTTCAGACTGCGCCGGAAGGAGCGAAGGTCCGATGCCATCCGGAGCTCAACCGGCAGTTGGTTCCATAGCGCCGGAGCACCCACAGAGAAGGCCCTCCCCCTGGGGGCCACCAGTCGACATTCCCTGACCGGAGGCACCCTGAGGAGGGCCTCTCTGTGGGAACGCACAGGGCAGAGTTAGTAAAATTTATCTAATTCAAAAAAAAATTTAAGGGCAATTCCAAAACTAAAATTTCATTTAGAGAGCATTTTTCCCCTTTCCTTGTGACTTCTGCATTTTCAGGAGATATGCTCCCAGAACTCCTTGAAATGGGATGGTATATGGCACAGGGGGCTGGCAATGGGGGAACTAACAGTGGAAAGACAGGCTTTTAAGATTCTGTGAACCCATCCATCCCCCCAAAAGTTCATTACGATCAACTTTCCTACTTTGTTCTCACTACATCTTATATCAATGTCATTTTTTCTCCATCCGAAAAAAAACATGATTCAATTTCCCCCCAAAAAACGGAAATTAACAACCTTATACTGACACTAAATTACAATAGTAAGTTACTATTAAAAATACATTATTGGTGATTTGAAAGAGGGTTCCCTCTTTTTTGTCAGATTGTCCAGTTCATACATTTGTTGCAGTTGCAATTGTGAAATGTCTAGTCTAACCCTAGATAAATTTAGAGAATAAAATTGGGATTTTGTAACCTAGTTTATATAAACAGAGTATTTTTAAGCAATACGTTATTTTTTCAAAGGAAAAGAAATGCTTTTACTTTACAAAAGAAATAAGTTATCAGTAGGAATGATTAATTGCACTTAAAAACACGTCTGATTTGTCTTTTACAGGTCGTCTTCAATCAGTTTATAATATTAATCTTTCATAAACACAAAAGATCTGCGATTCTTACCATTCTTTAATATTTTTAAGACACACATATGCTATAGTTGGTGTTTTCTTTCTCCCAGCTACCAGCTTTGTGTATATGTAGTTTATTTAAGAAATCAACTTTTAGGCAGAAAATAGGTTCTATATGTAGTTTGTTCTTCTTGGACTTACAGTAGTTCAATCTGATCTATGTATTTCAGCTTCATAATTTGGATGAGAATATAAATATCTGGTTTTCAACTTCCTGAGGATCAAGAACTCTGCTTGGAAAAATGCAAATTTAACTATGTAATTTTAATTTTAAATGGTAAACTAAAATATTTAAATATCCATGGCTGTTTTATAAGTGATTTAAATAGTTCACAGAATTCAGTAAACTACTGATAGCTTATTAGGGGCAAGTACATTCATTCCTGCCCCCTCCCATACCACCGCCCCCAAAGAAACTCATATGAGAAGCATATAATACTAAACACTTTGCAGATTTTTAGCTATAATTAACCAAAAGGTCAAATACTGAAAGGAAGCAGCAGATACCAGCACAAAAGTAACAGATGTTGTTGAGTTCATCTGGACAAAACCTAAACATATGTGGAAGAAATCTGATACTATCATAAAATCAGCTGGTGTCTAACATAATAGCAGACCCTTATGGTAGAGGGGTAATGTATGTATCAAAGACACAGGTAATGTAACACATTTGTTTCAACAGAACATTCTCATAAGAACATCAAAATAACTCAAAAGACTAACAGAGTTTGTTCAGGAAAAGCTAATACATAAAAAGTACAGCATATTTTAAATTATGTAAGCTATATTTCACAGAATTCACGTTTTCAATAAATACTACAGATTAAAGTTGTGATAGGAATAAAAATAGAACATAAATTGATTTGCCTAAGAGTTGTTATGTTGAACAAGTCAACAAGCAAAGATAATTGTCATTTTACTATAGTTTTTTACATCACAATATTTTGGATAGGACACTACCCCATATAAAACGTGGCCTAACAACCACAAAGTAAGATAATCAGGGGCATATTTTAAATATCTTAATATGCTGGAGTATCCTTAATGTGAAAAAACAACCTTATTTCCACGAAAATGAATTTTCTATTATTTTTAAAATTTGAAGATACAAGTTTACATTCTGGTAATGTTTATTGAAGGGACGCGGTGGCTCAGTGGGTTAGGACGCTGAGCTTGTCGATCAGAAGGTCGGCAGTTTGGCGGGTCGAATCCCGAGTGCCGCGTAACAGAGTGAGCACCTGTTACTCATCCCAGCTTCTGCCCACCTAGCAGTTCGAAAGCACGTAAAAATGCAAGTAGAAAAATAGGGACCACTACGGTGGGAAGGTAACAGCGTTCCGTGCGCCTTTGGCGTCTAGTCATGCCAGCCACATGACCACGGAGACGTCCTCGGACAAACGCTGGCTCTTCGGCTATGAAACGGAGATGAGCACCGGCCCCTAGAGTCGGAAACGACTAGCACGCATGTGCGGGGGAACCTTTACCTTTACCTTAATGTTTATTGTGTCTCAAGAATAATGGAGAAAAAAGCCTGCATCATGCAAATGAAAGTCTACTCACATGACAGGAATTATAACAATCTTGATAACACAAGATTGTGGATTACATGTGGACTTCCACTTGTAATCCCTTCAATAGAGAGCCCCATTCTTTGACTTTGAACACAGACATTCCATTCCAGAGTTTGTAGTTACAGCTTGATTTGCTTTGATTTCATCAACTCCCTGAACTCCCAACTCTGGCTAAGGGCATCATGTGGCATGTCTCCATGGGCTTTCTTCCTCTAGTACCCTATCAGACTTGCAGAGTAAGTTGGCAGTTTCCCATAATGACTACTCTGTTACTTATCTCAGTTCTATGGAGGCATAGTCTGGGAATTAGGTTACCAAATCACTTATCACCCCCCCTTTCCCCCCATCAAGCTACTAAGTAAATAGCCACAAATCTGGTCTGAACTGAAGTGGGGTGCCATGATTTTTTTTCCTTTTTCCAATATGAATTTAAGTGTATTTGTTTAAGTTGTACTGCTGTTTTCTTTGCCTCCCAACATCCATTGGGAACTGGCTGGTTTAAAAAGGCTGTGAAATAAACAAAATCTTCCCCTATTGAAAAGCTCCAAGTTTCCAAAAGCTCCAAGAGGTGATGAAAAATTGCATTTTCCTTCTCCAGGAGAAAACACTACATTGCACGATCAGCTCCAACCACACCCTGTCCTTTGCATTAAACTAAGGACAGTATGATTTGCATACATACACCTGCCTATCACAGCAAATACAAGGGACACCTATTCCCTCTACAGAAGAATGGAGCATTTTTTTTCTTGTTTCAATCACTAGTCTGCCATCCTTTTTTTTCTTTTTCTTTTTTTAAAGATTTGGGCAGGGCTAAGATTAAGAAAAAGAAGCTCGATTGGAAAGCAGAAAAGAGAAATGTCAGCCTTTACAAAGCAAAACAATCTTCCTTTGCCGATTAGACTGAATGAAAACGAGTTGCATGTCAGCCAAGACTGCAATATTTCACCGCCAAAACTACTTTTAACTCAAAGCAAGTTTCTTTCAAAACGGCACTTTCTAGACTTACCAGGGAAAAGGCACACCTGATTTTAATACGTCTTTATAGATTTTTCCCCCCCACCACCACTTTTGGCAGTGAAAAAAATGCAACCAACCACTAGCAAAAGTGGTTGCAACTTAATAATACAGCAAAGATGCCAATATTTCTCCAAAACTTCGCATTGGACACAAGGTGCTATTCTCAGGTAAAAGCGCAGCTTGAAAGCCGGCGCCCCCCCCCTCCCCACACATCCCTTCGCAGGTAGAAAAGAGAGGAGAAAAAAAAAACTAAGATTCCCACTCCTTCTCATGTTACTTTCCGGATCTAGATAGTCCGTCACTGGCAACAGAATCAGAATAGAGCTGGAAGGGAGCTTAGAGATCTTCTAGTCCAACCCCCGGCTCGAGCAGGAAACCCTATACCAGGGGTAGGCAACCTCGGCTCTTTTATGACTCGTGGACTTCAACTCCCAGAATTCCTGAGTCAGCATAGCTGACTCAGGAATTCTGGGAGTTGAAGTCCACGAGTCATAAAAGAGCCGAGGTTGCCTACCCCTGCCCTATACAATTTGAGACAAGTGGCCGTCCAGTCTCTTCTTTAAAAAAAACCCCAGTGACGAAGCACCCACAACGTCTGGAGGCAAGCTGTTTCCCCCGGTTTAATTGCCCTCACTCTTTGGAAGTTTCTCCTTAAATTTGTCGGCTGAACAAAACGTCCCTTCAAGCTTTGCTACCGCTTACCGCCCACGCTCACACACCCCCGTTGACCCCCTGCCCCCCCCCCCCAAATTGGCAAGAAGGGTCTAGACTAGAGAGAAAAGGCGTACTTCTGAGGCGGCGGGGAAGGGTTTCAAATTTCATTCAAATTACCGAGTAGGACGGCGGCTACTAACTTGACGTACGGGTAAATTTAGTCGCCGGAGTTTTGGCCCCGGTGAGGGAAAAGATGGGGGAGGGAGGAGAGGGAGGGGGACATTATGCGCTCTCCCTCACACCAACGCCCTCACAGAGAGAGAGAGGGGGGGGCGCAGCCCTCACCGAAGGGGCTCTCTGGCGTGATAGGGCTCCAGCTAAGCCTCTGGGCGCTCAGCACCACATCGCAGCTCCTCTTCTTGACCTCAAAAATTCCCCTCAGAAGCGGCAGGTCCTCTCCGTCCGCCGCCGCCGCGTCGCTCCCTTGGGCGCTTCCCGCTTTTTCTTCCCCGCTGGAGTAGCCGAGGTTCGCCTGGCCAGCGCCTCCTTTCGCCCCCTCAGAGACCTCCGGGAGGCTCTCAGCGCAGGCTATTCTCCTGGGCCTGTGTAGGTGGGGCATTTTGCCCGCTTCCCTCCGAACAATTATATATATATAAAAAAAGGCAGAATCGCCTCGGCGGAGCGTCGCGGCGCTACCGAGGGAGCGAGCGGCTTGCCTCCTCCTCTCCTCCTCCTCCTCCTCGGAAGGGGGGGAGGGGAGCCGAATAAGAGGCCTAATGCGCCCTCTGAGGGCCTGAGAAAGCGCGCGAACCGCCGCTTGAGGAAGTTTTCTGGCGCTTGCGAAGCGGGGGCCGCGGTGGGGTGGAAAGAAGGGGGTGGCTGAATTCGGATTGATCTGTGAGGGCCGGAGGAGGGAACGAAACCAAACGCCAGCAAAACGGCGACTGAAAAGAAAAAAAGAAAAAGAGAAGCTCGTTTCGTGGCAACGTTTGTCAACTCGCTGAAAAGCAAGACGAAAGCGAGACGTCTCCTCTTCCTCCGGTTACCAAACAAACTCTAGTGCAGGGGTCTTCAAACTTGGCCCTTTTATGACTTGTGGACTTCAACTCCCAGAATTCCTCAGCCAGCAAAGCTGGCTGAGGAATTCTGGGAGTTGAAGTCCACAAGTCATAAAAGGGCCAAGTTTGAAGACCCCTGCTCTAGTGGTTTTGCGCTGAGGCTTCTTGCTGAGTAAATGTCAAACGCCTGCCCCACCCCACCCCACCCCACCCCGGGTAGGGTTGCGAAGTGACTCGAGTGTACGACAAGACACGGGTGAGGCTCTGCAGATGTTACGCTCTCAAGTTGATCTGTATGTGGTCTTCGGTTAACAACGGTGGTTGGGACCAGATCGCAAAGGGAAGTGGTCTTGTAAAATGCAACGTCAGGTTACACTCCCATGTAAAGACATACTGTGCGTACCAGTAAGATACTTTCTATGCATGGGATTGGTGGTACTTCAATGGTATTTTCTCAAATACTTTGGCCACCTAATGAGAAGGAAGGACTCACTGGAGAAGAGCCTAATGCTGGGAAAGATTGAGGGCAAGAGAAGAAGGGGACGACAGAGAATGAGGTGGCCGGATGGAGTCACTGAAGCAGTAGGTGTGAGCTTCAGTGGACTCCAGAAGATGGTAGAGGACGGGAAGGCCTGGAGGAACATTGTCCATGGGGTCGCGATGGGTCGGACACGACTTCGCAGCTAACAACAACAACAAACACTTGTTTTTGTATTAGAAACTAGATACTGGAAAGAAATGTTCTGTGAAAGAAACAAAGCAGAAGAATTGTCCTCAGTTCAGTATACCATAGTCAAAAATCATTGGGCAGTGGCACTTAGCTTAAAGAAATATATGTTGTAAACATATAAAAAGAAAGATTATTCTTAAAACATTTTTCCATATTTTATTATGGTGGAGAGACACTTCTGCTTAATTTAGAGAAGTCATTCTTGTTTAAAGCAGAGATGGTGTCTGAGGGCACCAGTTTGCCACAAGGTACTTTTTTGTGTGTGCTTAGAGGGGTGCTGTTACAACTGACTTGAATTTTTGTAAATACTATTTTTAGTTTAGAAAAAAAAGGGGAAGGGACATGCTACAAAGCAAGGGGCAGTTTTGAGGCCCATTGTTGTGAATAATCCCAATGTGGCCTAGAGGCATTCTTAGAAACCAGTATTTATTGTGTAAGTAGCCATGGACTATAGTAGAAAGAGGAAAAAGTAAGATTTATAATAATTAAAAGAAGCTACAACATACAAGCAACAGTATATAGTTATAACAAAAGTCAAACAGTGAGTAAGTCAAACAGACAAGGAACAAAGTGTTGTGAAAGTTATTTGAATTCTACACTCTACACAAACAAACCACTCAACAGTTGTGAAAAAGAGAGAACATGGGTATAGCTGGCAATACTGTTTTGATTAGCCATTAGGTCATATCACAATAAACAAAATATAAAACAACATTAATAAGACCATATGTTAAAAATAGAAAAAAATAAATAAAATGGAAATCATATTTCTTTGTCACTTTTACAATTCGGCCCAATCAGACCCATGTATGCAGTTCTCTATTGTTCAAATAAAGGATTATATGTAATTTTTGGATTCTAAACACATGCTGTTTTGATATAAGAATCCCAATAGGCTGTTTGTCTACTGTGCAGTTACAGATATCCTCTCTTATATAAGTTACATTCACATAATGTTTTCTGACTCTGTGGCTTTGCTAATTCAAGTACCTTCTTTATAAGGGACTTGATTAAACTTTCCATAGTTAACTTTTGTGTCCAGCTGCTCAAATTTTGCTCAAGCAAATATCTTTACCCTTCCCACATTACTGGGTGTAATACTTGGTAAACTGAAAGGTAATTTCTAGCATCTCATCCATGTCAGTGTGCCAGGCTTACTAAGGATGACTATATTTCTCTGAGCTTCAGTTTCGAGAAATCTTTGTGCTCCAAAGGAACAAAGTTGGAAAGAAACAAGGAGATCACAATTCATGATATTATTTGTCCTTTATACAATTTAAGATGTTGGTTATTGAGATTCTTATCCATTCTAACAGAGTTTGCAGTATCTTAGCACTTTCTATAGCATTGATTTTGCGCCAATAATTGTATGCCCAGATTTTAGACAAAGAACAAATTGTATAAAATCCCAGTTTGATTCTAACTGCAGCAGCTGAGATTCTTTTATTCACACCAACTTAATTGGTTATAGAATGAACCCATCAGTTTCTAATTATCTTAGCTGCAGCTAGGAACTTTGTGACCTGTTAGATGTTTCAGTGTAGTGATCTTGTAGTAGTTGATCTTTCATTACTGACTGTGATCTGTAGAAAAGCTTGCTAATAAGTGGATGATTGAGATCTCAATACCAGGTGTGACATAGTGTAGGGAGCAATCTAACAACACTTGCCTCAGAATGTACACAAGGATGATTCTATAAAAGGAATACTGTAATACTGTGTATTCTTCTAGTGAGGAATGAGCAAAGCATGAAATCACACCAGTGTACCTTTCTGCGTGGAACTCTTTCTGGTTGAACAAAACTCTCCACTTAAAGCTCTGTATGAGCTTTATCTGGATCCATACAGTATATAACTAGGAGAAGATAGACTGCAATAAGTTAAATCCAAGTCTATTTTTTATATATGAGGTGTAACTGTCCATGAGTCTAAGTAGAGCCAAAATTTCACCCTGGAATGTTTATTTTATCCTAAGTAGTCCATCACTATCTGTACACTATCACACAGTGACTTCCATTAACTTGTAAACAAAAGCTCCCAGAACTGCACACCTATGTCTTCTTTTTGTGTATTTCTTGATCCAATTCACAATTAACATAAATGCATACATGACATAATACTATTAATATTTATTCATTTAAAATATAAACTGCTCAATAGTTCATTTGAAAAAAAACCCTATAGATACTGCCCCAAATGCCTCAAAAAATCAGAAGAACAGCAATACATTGAATAATTGAAAAGGGAAAATTATAAGTTGAATTAATATCAAGTTAATATATTTATCAAACAATATTAAACACTATAAAATAAATAACCTAATCTAACAGCTCAAACCCAAAGGGAAAATAAAGCCTAAAACAGAAATAATTATATACAAGGCTAAACAGAACTCCATTTCACAGAGGCAACAGGGGTTTCCTGACAATTAATCTAGAAATATTAGTTGGCAGCTAGCCATCCTCCTAGTCCTCACCTGGATCTCCTCTCTCAATCCATTTTCCATCTCTCACCTGGGGAGGTAAAAATGTCAATCTTTCTTCTAAGCCCGTGTATGCTTACAAATGTGACATTCCTGAGTCTCTCTCCATCAAGCTTTCCAGCACTATGTTCAGCTAGGGGTGCTTTAAAAGCTCCAAGATGGGGATAAGGGCGGTAGAAATGCCCAGTCTTTCGTTAGTATCCTTCCGCAGATTGCACTGAACAGAGAACCCAGTATTTTGGCCTGTTGTGGAATAGTTCTGCTCACAGTGGGTAGAGTAGGCCAACAAGCAAAGAAAACAGTTGTTCAGAAGTGATCATTGGATCCAATACCAGCATTAAAATTGTTCCACATTCCTATACGTATATGGAAACACGTGTAGCATGTGTCCATTTCTTACTTACTTTACTGAATGCTTTTACCTTCTCTGGCTATATTTTTGCACAAAGGTGCTTTCATTTAGATATAATCTTTTATCATGTTCTCTGGTCATGTTTCGGTCTTAGAATATCCAGACACCATTATTAATTTATTACCTAGCTTTCCTTGTATGTGGCGTCTCTCTTTATAGAGATAATGGGAAAGAGGCTTTATTGCTTCCTACATCATTCTCTCCATACTCTTCTCTTTCCCTACTGACAGTATTTCTGTAAGCAGAAGGTGGTACTCTTGGGAGAGCTTGTGAGCCTGACCGAGAAAGTGGAAGGACAAATGATTTTAAATGACATTACATCTACAATCTGGCATGCTAAGGTCTATAAATAATTCCTTCCCTTATACTGAAATCTTGGCACTTTTGCCTAATCCTTCTAGTTTACATCTTCAGGTAATCAATACAGAGATCATTAAGTATTTTTTTTTCTTAAGATGTCAGTCAACAACTAGTGAAAGCTATTAAATTTTTCAAAGGTACAATAAACTTTGCATATTACAATAAGGAGAAACATATCCCTTTCTCTTTTTTACTCAGAGGGATTAATAATGACATTTACACACACAGTAGGGGAAACTCTTGTTTCATAAAGGTCAGTGAGAAATTTCCCTCTGTCATTAATAGCCTACTGCATTCACCGAATAGCAATATTTTCAAAAGCCACATTGAACTCACAGTTGTCTATCTGTACTGTAATATTAAAAAATATACAGTATAAATGCATGTTTTATAGATACCCTCTGTAAAAAGAACTCTACTTAAACACAGAATTTGAGCGTCCTAAATTACAGTATATTGTTGTCTCACACTTTGGTGCTTGGACATAAGAAAACTAATCTTTTTTCCCTCCCTTTTCTGTACATATTGTACCTTGTGTTGTTCTGCATGTTGATCCAGTCCTTTTAATTTATTCTCCACTGCCTAGTTTGACTACCTAACAGCCATTTAAATCCTAAAATCCTCTGGAATTAGCCAAGGCTGGAAGTAAGCTGATCCTAGAACATTCCTGTTCTAGGGTCCTCTATTTTGTATATTCAGATGATCAGTGTGTGTGTGTGGGGGGGAATCCCTAAAGTAATTGGGCATTGAATCAGAAGTAATTTCCATGCCAGTAAATTAATGCTTAAGACCATCCAAGGCAGATTAGAGCCCCACATGTAGGAGGCAATGCTAGATGTTCAAGATGGCTTTAGAAAAATCAGAAGAATAAGATACATAATTGCTTATACATGCTGGGTAATTTAAAAAGCCAAAGAATGCCACAGTGAAGACAATATATATGCTTCGCTACTTATAGAAGGGCCTTCAATTGCATCAACATGACAAGTGCAGAATGTCCTTAAGAAAATGGGAATCCCAGAACATCTCATTGTCCTCGTGCAAAATCTATACAGAGGACAGAAAGCCACAGTCCAGATGGAATATGGTAAAGCAGATTGGTTCTAGGTGGTAAAGGATGAGACAAAACTATGTATTCTCTCCTCATTTATTCAACCTTTAGGCTAAATAAATGAAAATTATCTGCAAGCTCTAGTAATGAAAACCAAGAAGCATGTTTGAAAAATGGAACTATGATTAAATGTAAAGAAACCAAATTAATGTCATTGCATATTGCAACCAGTCTTAAAATTCACAATGAAGTGATGGATAAATTTTACCTTTTAGGATCAAATATCAGTCAAGAAATATGCCACAGATTAGCACTCTGTAGGATAGCATCTTGAGAAAGATGTTCAGATGTTACAAGATGTGTATACCCACAAGATGAGAATGGCAGACAATGTTTTGTCCAGCGACACACTATAAAGCAAACACTGGACTTTCAAAAAGTGGGATAAAAAGAATATTTTAAATCAGTGTTAGGGAACACTCCTGAAAACATTATGGATAGCCAGCAAATGGATCATTGAACATATCAATTCCTGACACGATGCTCAAATTATCAGATTCTAATTATATTTGAGAGACATTACATGAAGATTCCCTGAGAAGTCCATAATGCTCGGAAAGGAGAAGAGAGTAACCAGCAGTATTGTGGATGGACTTCATTACAACAGCAATGGAGGCACCATTGGAAGACCTGAAGGGCCAGGTTGGGAACAGGACATCCTGGAGAAGCTCTTATCTGTGCTATTGCTAAAAATCAGCACCAGCTTAATGGTATATAATCAGTTAAGATGGATCAAACCAAATGGTCTTACATGGGATACAAGGCACTTGGGACAAAATATGTTTTAACTTAAGGTAAAGGTAAAGGTTCCCCCACACATGTGTGCTAGTTGTTTCCAACTCTAGGGGCTGGTGCTCATCTCCGTTTCAAAGCCGAAGAGCCAGCGCTTGTCCGAGGACGTCTCTGTGGTCATGTGGACGGCATGACTAGACGCCAAAGGTGCACGGAACGCTGTTACCTTCCCACCGTAGTGGTCCCTATTTTTCTACTTGCATTTTTACGTGCTTTCGAACTGCTAGGTTGGCAGAAGCTGGGACGAATAACAGGTGCTCACTCTGTTACGTGGCACTCGGGATTCGACCCGCCAAACTGCTGACCATTTGATCGACAAGCTCAGCGTCCTAACCCACTGAGCCACCACGTCCCTTGTTTTAACTTAGGTTTTAGCAAAACCTGAATTTGCTAATGAAGATAGATGGGGTTTATGCCACAGTTGCTGGAAAATGCATTTTGCTAAAATACAATATAGCAATCTGAAATATCAAAACACCTTCTAATAATAATATTTTAAAACATGCTGTATAAATGTTAGCAAAAGAAGCATCAAATATTTCAGCACAATTGTATAGCATTACTGATATTGCTGTTGCCACTGATATGTAGTTTTTATGTATTGGTGTTACGTTATAACAGAAAATAAATTCTTCCTAAAGAAAAAAAATGGCTTGAAAAAAAAATTCTGGAAAACATAAAAAGATCTCTCTCAACCCAAATATCTCCTTACCATGTAATTTTGCTTATTTGTTCTCTTAATCACTATTTCTTTTGAAATACCGCAAGCACAAACATTTGACTTTAAAGTCAATTAGATTCGATAGAAGAGTGAAAATGATTAGCTTCAAAAAAAGACAAGATAATTGAAAAGCTATTTTCCCCCAATTCCTTCCAAATATTCATTAAACATTTAAGCAACTAAATTTGCAGAATCTGTTCCTGACATTGGCACTGGTTCTGCAGTTTTCTCTCATCAGATGAAAGCTGTGTGTGTTATGTGGGGTGCATTCATGCATAAAAAATATCATTTTCATAAATTAAAATCTCCCCTGCAGTAGGAACATCTGTGCCTGCCTTTGAATAAAAGATGGTGGCATGTGAGTTGCCCCTTGACTGACTAGAAGATTCCTTCTATTTGTAATAAAATTACTTCCTGCAAAAGAACAAAACCCAAACAACGTTCCCTGTTCACCCAAAAATTGTTCCACTTTTCCCCATTTATGAGTGACTCTTTGGAACAAGTTAAAAAGTAACCATAAATGCTCTCTGCTCTGTTGTTTTCTGTCTTGCAATTTAAAGGAGGGAGGGACACGATGCTTCTTGCAACTGTTTTTGTATAATTAACTATCAATTATCTTTCATATATAATTTATGGTTAATAGATAGGCTTGATTCCAAAGCACTGTTTTAGATACAGTCTTGGGTTTTATTAAATCATTTTATCTCTTGTACTACATCACAAAGTGCTTTTGAGAGTCCCCACCCGTTAAACAAATAGTTTGCCATGCAAGATGGCTGCTTTTGGAGAAGCACAACTGCAGAGTCCTTTGTGCTATAGCAAATTATTTGTGTGCATTTTTGCTTCCCAGCCATATCTTTGGCAGAAAGCAAAAAGCTGTGGATAGGAAGAAAAGCATCCAAACCAATGTTTTTCAAACACGGCATTTTTAAGATGTGAGGACTTCAACTCCCAGAATAGAATCATATGCTGAACAGGGAATTCTAGAAATTGAAGTCCAAACATCTTCAAATTGCCAGGTTTGAGACATACTGATCTAAACCTCTTTTTGGTTCTGTTTTGGGTCCCCTTTTACATTTTTACTAACGATTTGGATGAGGAGGTGGGCAGTATTCATCTCAAATTCATGGATAATACAAAATTGAGTGGGTTAGTCAAATACTGTAGAAAACAGAATACAGAAATAAATATGAAAAGAATATCATGTTAGAGAAATGAGCTGAAAAATAACATAATGAAGTGTAAAAAAAAGTGTTTTAAATTACTGGGAGGCAGAGTTTGATAAAGTGTTTTTAAAAATAAACTTACTGACTGTAAGATTAGTTCAACACTGGAACCAATTATCCAGGGAGATGATGGTTCCTCTTCACTGGATGAGATCAAGCAGGAGCTAAGCATCCATCTGTCTGGGAAGCTTTAATTTGGATTCCTCCACTGAGCAGGGGATTCCCTTCGCCTCTGTTATCAAATGATTATGGATATGGATATAGATGTGCATATAAAACGGAGAGGTCAAACTTTTCTCCACCTACCCCATTTCATTCTTTTGCAGTGGTGGGGTGGAGGAGTAATCAGTCTTCATGTGGATACAGGTTCTGACCTGTGAAATACAGTTTGTATAGTGTTTTTTTAAAGCCTATTAATGTTTAGCTTTATGTAAATCCCAGACTCCCAAAAGACCTTTTTGATTCCTATATCCCAAAAGACCTTTTTTAATTCCTATATTAATCTGCTTTCCTCTGCCTGCAAAAGAAAAAGTTTAACACTTCTGCCTTCCCCCCCCATTTGCAAAGTTACATTCCTGCACTCAGTTTAACACTTCTGCCTTTTCTCCAAATCTGCAATTGTAAGGCCACATTCCTACATTCCATCTCTGCCTCTGGTGATATAACTCTTTTCTTATTTACAACCACATTCCTGTCTCTGATTCACATGTGTATACAACAAAGACTTGTTTCATTTAAATTGCCCAGTATATAGTTTTCCTGAAGTTGTCCTTGCTTCAAGATAGGGCCTCTGCCTTCCTGTGATAAACCTTTGCTCCTTGCTTCATTTATAACAAAGACTTGTCTTTTATATGTTTCAAGTTATGTTTCAAGTTATGTTTCAAGTTATGACAACCCTAGTATTCTCTGTAATATAATAAACTATGTTTTATTGTTTCCTTTGACCTCACATATGTTCATTAGCAGATGTATGCAATGAGTTATGTTTTTCCTTTATGTTAATTCCTCATGTGTACTTCACCCCTCCCAAATGAAACTGCCTAATAAAAGGAAGGGTTTGTGGAGCTGTTGGGGGGGCATACCATCCACCCCGAGCACTCCATGTTCCCTCACCTTCTTGTATTGGTGCCTCAGTTTGTCTTACTCTGTCTCTAACTCTGCCTAATCATCGCAGTTCCCAAGTATGACCGTTGGAATTTCCGGCATACTGGGTCGGTGGTAAAAGGCAAGATCCTTCCTTATTCAAGGTGCCCACCCTTGTGAGGGTCTCTCTAAATTCCCACCCCTGTTAAGGGGCTCTAAGAGTTGAAGCCAGAACCCTGACCGGTCGCTCATCGCAACAGCTTTATGCAATAACCATTAAGAAAAGTAAAATTCTACTTTTTCTAAAATGTCTCAAATGGTTCTGAGGCTTGATTTAGTTCTAGAAATAAAACTAAGGAGAATTTCACAAGAGAATAAGATGGTAATTGAACACCAAAGTTATTCTTAAGATATTTCCCCCCGAAATGACATCATCTCTATGTTGCTCTTATTCTATACATGTATGTATGTATGTATGTATGTATGTATGTATGTATGTATGTATAGATAGAGGTAGAGATAGAGATAGAGATAGAGATAGAGATATATAGATATAGATATATAGATATGTAGGTCTTGGCGTAAAACAGATATAGATATCTAGATAGATAGATAGATAGATAGATAGATAGATAGATAGATAGATAGATAGATATAGATAGATAGATATAGATAGATAGATAGATAGATAGAGAGAGAGAGATAAGATAGATAGATAGATAGATAGATAGATAGATAGATAGATAGATACACACACACACTCCTACACATAGGTATAAAATTGTTACTTTAGTGTTAATGTTTATTGTTTTAATGTTTTATCTTATTGTTTCTATTCATTGAAAGCCACCTAGAGTCACCATTAAGCTTCTATGTTTAGTATGTATTCTTCTATCTCTTTGGTCACCAAGATCCCAAAGTGATACGGAGCAGATCAAGTGGTTTGTTTGATTGTTGCCACCACGGGAATGGGGGTTCATTGGGTTTTGTATTTGGGGTTTTATTTTGGTGAGAGTGACCATGACTAAGCTGGGCAGTCATATAAATTTTCTTAATACACAAATGAATAAAATGAAGAGTTGACACCAACTTGATGGCATATTTGATGTGGTTGTTAAAGTGCTACCCTAGAAACCAGGAGGCTGTGAATTACAGACCCACTGTAGGCATAAAAGCCACCTAGGTGACTTTGGGCCAGTCACTCTCTCTTTCAGCCCAACTCAATTCACAATGTCGTTGTGCGGAAAATACGAGAAGGAAAGTGTTCATTGCCTTGAGTTACTTATAATAAAAATGGGATTAAAACCTAATAAATAAATAATGAATAAATCATTTAAATATGCTTATACATGTGTCCATTCCTGCGAGTCCCTTGGACTGCAAGGCGATCAAACCAGTCAGTCCTAGAGGAGATCAACCCTGACTGCTCTTTAGAAGGCCAGATCCTAAAGTTGAAACTCAGATACTTTGGCCACCTAATGAGAAGGAAGGACTCACTGGAGAAGAGCCTAATGCTGGGAAAGATTGAGGGCAAGAGAAGAAAGGGACGACAGAGAATGAGGTGGCTGGATGGAGTCACTGAAGCAGTAGGCGTGAGCTTAAATGGACTCCAGAAGATGGTAGAGGACAGGAAGGCCTGGAGGAACGTTGTCCATGGGGTCGCGATGGATCGGACACAACTTTGCAGCTAACAACAATACATGTGTCCATAGAATATGCGTACGTGTATTTGCCTTGTCTGCTACATTAGGCTTTTCTTTTTCTTTCTGGGAACTTTCCATACAAACTCTTTGAATTTTGCAAAAGAAAGATGAGATATGCATGAAAAGTAGAAATAAGGCTACTTATTCATGCTATCTTAAGACAATTTTCTCTTATTGTTCCCTCTTCCAGAGCCCTTAAATACTTATGAGAGCTGGAATGGAGTAAGCAGAACCTTCATATTGCTAATTTACATTCAAATGTCACTCTTGATAGGAAATAAAGAGGAAAGCAGAAGCATTCAATCTTCTCTTTTCAGTGAATAAACCTTGATACAGGTCTCCTTTAACTTCCTTTACTAAGGTAAGGTGCTTCTTCTCTGTTTCCCAGATGCCATATATGTAACATTCAGTCAGTCTTGACTCCTGCAAACTATATAGACAAGTCCATGTAGTTACTGGGACAGAAAATGTAAGTTGCCTTGAGTTTACCATCTGCAATGAAAATAAAAGATGGCTAAATTAGGGAACTGCAATATTTAACTTGTTTCTGCAACTTACTTTACTCTGGTTTTTCTTTGTTTTGTTTTTGCCTACAATACTGGGAAATATTCAGTATCTTATTTGCTTTCATTAGGCTTGTCTTAAATATTTCAGATGTGTGTGGAGAACAATATATTTACCCCATTACAAATTCAGAAGAATTCAGCTACCAAAAACAATCAATCTCGACTGCTAGTTGTGCTAGATCTTCAGAAATGATTGTGGCATACTCATCTGTTCTCCACACTTCCAAAGAAGCGTGTGCTTGTGTTCTTGCAATCTGGTGGTTTGAACACAAGCAAGCGGTCAGACAAGCAGTCCTGAACTCTTTGGTAGCCTCACATTGCAATGAATAAGGACATACATTCAATTTTGCAGCTACTAAAATTGTTGGCTGAGCAGATACAAAAATAGCCAGGGAAATTATTGAAGATTGTATCAATCAACAGGATTGCTGAACCAGCTTGCCAGGTATTTAGGAACCAAGGACTTGGCAGCACAAGGAAATAACAGCCAACAACTTAATAACTGGCCATCAACACCCCAATCAACATAGCCCAACATTCTGAAAGAGAGACGTTCCCTAAGGATTGGCTCCAGCACAAGTTGAAAAACTCAGAAGACTAAAACTCTGGTCCTAATGACTAACTCAGATTGGATCCTGCAACATTATCTTGGGACACATATACTTGCCTTCATTTGTAATAATGACTATCATTTTATCAAATTTGCCTTCTGTATATTATTACTGTTCTTTTCTCATTGTTCTGTACCAGCCTACTACCGGTCCTGCAGATAAGGCAGGGACAACCCCTTTACAAGAAGGCAAGAGGCTGGAACTAAGCCTGCCAAATTTATGGACACAAAAGCAAACAGAGCAAAACAAGACACGAACCATGAAACAGGAACTATTCAAACGGTTGCCTTCAGCAAACCAGCCCTCCCACACATTCCCCTTTTAAACAGTTCAGGGCATGGCTTCTCTCTGCCTCCTTCCGAGGTGCCCCATTGCCTTCCTCTGTTTACTCCTGATTGACTGCCTCCTGCGTCGGGCGTCCTTGAACAGGGCCAGCTGTGGGTCTTCTTCATCCATGCTGTCAGGCTCACACAGCTGGGTCTGCGTTGTAACCAGATGGGAGGGGCCTGGCTGAGGGCTCTGTGGAGCCTCAATACTATCCTCAGCAAGCTCTCCAACACCCCCCTCCTCCTCCTCTGAATCGTCCGACCCAACTGCCAAACCCACAGGCTGACCCTGAATCACAACACTCATATCTTCACATGTAATACTAAAAGAATGAGTTTGGTTCAAATCCCCCATGAGTCATAAACTCAGGTGAAGAACAATGATCTTTCTTTGGCATCCATTAGTTATAATCCTATGTTCTATCAGTAGCAAAGACAAATATACAAGATCAAACAACTAGAAATGAACTGCAACATTGATGGCACCATCCAAGTGCTATCAGTGTACAGTTTTATTGTATACCACTCAGAGTCGCGTATGTGAGATGGGCAAATATACAAATGTGATGAATAAACAATTAAAGGCTGATGCCTCCACATTTATTGTGCATAAAAGGCTCTAATCAACATGCAGAAATAATAGGAATAAAACAGCAGCAAATTCCCCATTTGGGGAATGCAGAAGAGCAAGTTGAACGGTTAAAAATCAAAACTTCAGGTCTTAACTAAGGATGATATAGAATTGCCTACCAGATGTATAGGCTAAGCAGTAAGAACAGATGCCAAGCCCAATTCAATGTACCACAAATAGGCAGCCCAGGACATTATTAGAGCCATTTGCTACACTGGCTGTAGTGAAATAGCACATTTAAGTGAGCTTTTCTTGTCCACTATCCATCCAATTTAAATCAAAGATTTTTTCCCCACCCATCATTATCCTTGCTCACTCCTATAATTTGCATAGCATATGTTGTTTGTGTTCACACTAGATACTTAACCAGTTCAAATAAAAGATTTAGCAGATAAAATGATGCAGTATAAAGATACAGTTCTTTATGGGTTTAACATATTGTGCAAACCCAACCCATTTGGCATTTTAAAGTTCAGTGGATTGTCCAAACCCAGAAGATGGGCTTATTCATTAACCAGGTTGTGTGGAAACAGAGAACACACAATGCAAGAAGTAGACACATATTCCACCTAATTTAAGATCAGATAGACCTAATCTGTTCATCTGGAAGAGAAAAAGGTGATGTTTTCTCAAATAGAGTCTTGTGTTTCTTTGGGGACCTTTGCTGGACCTGCAAAAAACTAGAGAATAAAATCAGCTTTGAAGGGGAAAGAATGGCTAGATTTCTATAGGAAACAAGAAAAGGGGTGTGCTTTGCTATCAAATCCCAGTGATATTCATATAGAATATGAATTGATTTCTCAGAAGAAAGCTTAAAATTGACACAGATACCAATAATTCTACACAACTAGTATTCATAAGTAGGTAGGTGATGCGTATACATGTGTCAGCATAGCAAACCAGCTTTTTATAATAAAAATGAAAAAGAAGACTATGAATAACTATCATGTGGTAGGTTTTGTTAAGAAAATTCACTACATAGTTTGGATTTAATGATGATGATGTTGAAAGGGACCTTGGAGATCATCTAGATCAACCCCCTGCTCAGGCAGGAAACCCTATACTATTTCAACCACTGTTAGAAGATGGAAGTGAGTGTGGCTTCCATAAGTGGAACCTTGTCTTTTATGTAGTTTCCTGATAAATGTTAACAGAGTAATCTAACTATAGTTGCAGTGTTTTATTATGCCAGCTGACACAAGGAGACATTTTATCAATTCTAGTCTGCCTAATGACTGAAACATGGATACAAGAGGTCTGTAAGTTACCTTGTGCAAGTCAATATGCTTTTATATCAACGTTCTATTTACAATTTGAGGATACTTAAATTTGATGTGGATTTTAGCCAGCACCTTTTCTTACAAGTCAATATGGCTTGATTTTTGGAAGATAATGATAGGTCATTTTATTTGTCTGTCTAACTCAATATCTATTCTAATATAGAGAAAGTCTTTCTGGGTTATCGGTGTTATTTGGATTCTTTTCCCACTGGAGATATAACAAGGAGCTTCCTAAAGAATATCACATGGTCTATAAACATTCCCATGCCTTCCCTTCATCAGGTTATTGAAATTATTCTTTAATTTATGTTTACTATCAATGCCCCATGGGTGTCACTTCATCTAGTTTAAATCTATTAAAGTCAGAAAAATTAAAAATGTACTTTCCAAGCTCTTGATTTGTAATGTCCTATTCAGGCACCGGTTTCTAAAAACATGAATGAGATAGAAGAACATACTTAGCTAGCTTTGTCCTTTTGATGTCCGGTGCAATAATATTTCTCTCAAGCTAATATAGTTGACTGGGATACCCATCCCTGTGTTGTAAAGCCTACTTTCGAGGAACCCTATCTTCACTCACATGCTAGTTTACAAGCATTATTGATATGCATGTCATCATCAAAGAGAAGAAATTAATTCCAAACATCATCGTAGAGGTTTGTTCATATTAGTGTATTCCAAGTGACATCCACTTGATTTTGAGAAAATGGAGCTGGTGCTGAAACTGAGTGGAGATCATGTTTGTTCCAGAACATCTGGGACATCATACTTTTTACTCAGATCTTTACTTTTTAAAATCTTTTCCTTATTTTCCTAGATATGTTTTTTTTTTTCAGTCAGAAAGACCTTCACTTTGGTATTGATAATTATTTCACATCCAGTGTTACGGAAAGCTTCTACTAATCATTATTTGTGCACACACGTTGGAGGAAGAACCCTATGACTTCTTGTCAATGTATCTGCACAACCTTGATACTATTTGCAAGAGTGGAACTAAACCTCATCTGCTCCAGAGAGGAGGATTGATCAGCCCTTACTTCAGTTTACTTTGAGATGCTTCAGAGTATCTTTTAAAGTCTTGTGAGGTCATTCATCACAGTTGTAACCAAATAAAGCTTTTCCTTTCCCTTAAATTTTTAACTCCTCTTCACTTTCCTTTAGGGTAATGAAGAATACTTCCAAGACATAGCGTGGGACTTCCAGCTTCAACTACAATGGACATCTCCACAATTTGATCACTGAAGATGTGGCCTTAATCAATTTGCCTTCTCATCCTACTACTGTTTGTGTATTGTCTTCTATTACTGAAGAGCTGTCAATTCTGCAGGCCTCCGGGCTGATTCAGCAGTCTGCCTTTTTCATACTTTATTAGACTGGAGCTGAAAACATGCTTTGCTGAAGCCTCCATTTCAGATAGTCTTTTTGTAGTTTAATGCATCTGCTGATTTACTGGATCGCACCTCGGGATTTTTTTTCCAAACCTCATTTTATTGTACAAATAGTTGCATCTTTTAATAACTGTTACAATAATCCCATAGGAATTGTGGGGAAGGGGAAGGAATGGAGCAAGGGACTTAGGAGAAATGCAACATTTGACCAATGGCTCTTCACAACTTCATCGCCCAGCTTGGTTTTTTTGTTGTTTTTTTTAACATTCCAAATGTGCATTACGCTGTCACATACAGGATTACAAACAAAATTACAGTACAGTTTGATTTCAGGTGAACCAGCATTACATTTCAGACAGCACTTACTCTGGGTTGCATTGTGCATGCATAACTATCTTGTTCTAATTACAAAGTCAAATGGTTTGCATTAGTTTGAGAACTGCTAACTACAATTGGCATATAATATAACCCAATGATCATAAATCTTTTTTTACTTTTTTCCTCCTGGACAGAAATAAAAAAATTATATAACTATGTATTTTTAAAAAATCATGCATTTAACGTTGCATGGAAACAATGTTTCTTTATCTGTAGTTTCTTCAAAATCTGAAAGAAATTAGGGGGGAATCCAAAGAGCTTTAAAAAACATTGCAAGTTGAATGTGATTCTAAAGCAGCTGTTTTCTGTGGATAAGTGCAGGATATTTGCTCATGAGAACAAGGGTGTATGTCCACGTGCACACACACACACACACATACAGAATTTTGCAGAACTCTTGGAATAATATGTCAATATAATTAATAAGAAATAAATATTTTTCCTTCTTTCATTCTTTCAAGCATCTTTATAAATGAAAATTATATAGAGGTTTTCTTACCCCCCATAAAACAAAAGTTTTGTAGGAGTGTTTGTGTCATGTGTGTGTGTGTGTGTGTGTGTGTGTGTGTGTGTGTGTCTGTCTGTCTGTCTGTCTGTCTGTGTCTTTGTGTGTCTGTCTCTGTGTCTGTGTGAAGATTTAGAAAGAAATTGAATGGGGGAGATGCTAAGGCAACAAACAGCTTTTTTTCTCCCTTGTTTTTCAAACTATTTTTCTGCTGGTTTAAATTACTTAAATTATTCTATATAAATTAGATATTATTCTACTTTGTTTCTGATAGGTATAAAAATTGATGGAGCTGCATGGTTCAAAATAGTTTATCAAAAGTTATTAAAAATTCTGTACAAAAATCACAACAAAATAAGCCAACACGGGAAAAGGTAACAAGTAGGAAAAAATGTTGATTGAAAAATATAAATTTGATATATACTTTTAATTTCTTTCATTTCTTTCTTTTTGTAACTGACCGATTTAGGTTTTGTTTTTGTTTTGTTTTTTAAAAAAAAATAATAATAAATTGCATAGATCCTAATTATTGCTTGTGGTTTGTTGTGCCGATCAAATCGAGGGGAAGCCGAACTTTTATCTAATCAACACCATCTCGAGATTCGGAGAGACGGGAGGAAAGGGCGAGAGGACCGGGCGGGCCCAGGAGAATGTCCGCCTCTCCGTTGCTCCTGAAGGCGAGAAGTATAACACGCGTCAAGGGGGGGGGGGGAGACTCTGAAGCCTGGAAGGGTTGTTCCTTATTCTCCGCTCCCTCCGTCTTTGCGCCCTTGCCCGCAACGAGCGAAGCCCGGACTCCGTGGCCGCCTCCGGCGCCCTGGTTCCGCCTTAGCGGGCTGGAAGGGCTCAGTCCTGAAAGATGGCGTTGAGCTGGGCGCTCATCACCCGCTCGTGATGGACTTGGCTCTCGTAGGGCAGGAGCCCGTCGAGGGGGAGGTCGCAGCGCGAAGCCGAGCAGGCGAAGATGGAACCGTGGCCAGCAGCTCCGGCCAGCCCGGCGGTCGGGTAGTGCATGGTGAAGGCGTAGCTCTTCTCGAACTCGTTGGACGGCTCGTGCTTGAAGGAGAAATTCCCGTTGACGCTGAGCGGCGGGCTTAAGGGCCCGTCGAAAGCCGGGCTCTCGCCTTCGGCCAGGGCGCTCTCGAAGAAGGGCTCCAGCGCCGCCCCGTAAGCCGGCGCCGCCTTGAGATGGAAGAGATGGGAGCTGTCCATGGTGCCGTAGGGAGGACTCGGAAGGCCCGGCGACTGGTAGGAGTAGGGATGGCCCGGGAAGGAAGCGCCGGTGGGCTGGACGTGGGGCAGCAGCTCCGGGTTCTGCTCAGGCAGGAAGGTCCGCGGATTGAGCTGGAGGCAGCCGGCCACCAGGTTGGTCGTGGGCTGAGATAAGCCTTTACAGAGACTCTGCACGAAGGAGACCAAATCGGGGCTCTTGCCCGAACGCAAGATCTCGGAGAGGGCCCCGATGTAGTTTTTGGCCAGGCGCAGCGTCTCGATCTTGGACAGCTTCTGCGTTTTGGAGTAGCAGGGCACCACTTTCCGCAGGTTGTCCAGCGCGGCGTTCAGCCCGTGCATGCGATTCCGTTCGCGGGCGTTGGCTTTCATACGCCGCAGCTTGAATCTTTCCATCCGCGCTTTCGTCATCTTCTTCTTCTTGGGACCGCGTCTCTTGGGCTTCTGGTCGTCCTCCTCGCCTTCTTCCTCCTCCTCTACCTCCTCCTCGTCTTCATCTGCCTCCTCCTCCTCTAACTCCTCCTCCTCTTCTTCCTCCTCTTCCTCCCCGTTTCTCAGAGATTCGACATCGGCCTCTGCCTGTAAGGTTGCCAGGTCCTCCTCTTTCTTGTCCATCTCATGTTCGTCGTCCTGAGAGCTGAGGCAATCGTCAGTCCAGTTGGGGTTTCCTTGGGACTGAGGCTTTCTCATCAGCGGGTGCTCACTGTATGATTTGGTCATTCTGAGTACCCTAGGCCAAGAAAAAGTAAACATTGAAAACCGCCACACACACTGCATATATGTATGTACACATAATATTCTGCAAGCATGCTTCCTGAGAAGTAAGTGCTACTTAACTTCGCGAAACGTTTTTTGTGGGTAATCCTCAAGGATTGTGCTATTTTATTCAGGAAGCATTGTCCAGTACAATTTCATTCTTAATCTTTGGCTTCGATTGGATCTCATTACAGCTCCCATTACACCTGCAACTTCTAAGTTAAATCCCATGATTTTTTTTTAGTTTAGTTTTTAAAATAAACTAACCCGAGGGAGACTGCCCAGCAATGAAATTGACTCTTGATGCCTTTACCCAACAAACCTCTAATTCTCGCATTTCTCTTAAGGGTGACACCCCTTGTCTCAAATAGCGCTATGTAATGTTTTATAGGGATTTATAGGCGAGGGTCTAACCAAGAAGGGGTCGAATTGCATTTCAAACACACCCACGCTGTGGATCCAGTGGAGCAAATTGCCAATAATAATTTATCCACGGCAGCAGGAGCAGGATTTGTTCTTTTATTCGGCTCTCCTTTTCATTGCTTTCGCCTGTCCACAATAGCAGCCGATGCCATCCTGCACAATAGATTTACAGACTTCCCAACTGTTCAGAGTCGAGGAAAATCCTGCCACCGAGACAGGGATCAGGTGCACTAACTGCCTAATAATTCCCCCTGCCCCCCCCTCTTTTTTTTGTCTGAGGAACCTCTATGTTCTGGGGAAACATTTGCTAATGAGGAAATGGAGGGGACGGTGCGGGGCGCGCGCGGGGGGGGGAGGGTTTGGGGTATGGAATGAAGCCTGCCAGTCAGGACAAGCATGGCGCAATCAAAATGCAACAGTTGAGCCCGTGTTGGTAGTTGACTTCGGAAGCCCTTTGCTCATCCAGATTGTCAGTCAAGCCCTGTCCCAAACGCATTAGTTGGCAGCAGAACTTACCAAATCTGTTTACTCGAGCGCTCTCTGCTCTAAGCTGTATCATCATCATCATCATCACCATCATCATCAATCTCGATTTTTCAAAACAAGGACCATGACTTTAGAAAGCACCCCTTTTCGTCCAGCCTGGGGGGGGGGTTTATCTGGTTCGTTTCGCTCCCCCAAATCGGTGTCAGCCAGCTTCTGAGCCACGGAGCAGATGCTATGGGCCATATCTGGTTTCCGGCCCCCCCCCGGTCCCCCCCCCCGCCGCCGCAAGGTTTACTTCGGTAAACGAAAGGGGGGATGGACAGAGAGAAAGGCTAAGTCTAGAAGTTTTTGCAATGTTTTCTAGGAAACGAGCCCCACTGGACATAGTGTAACTTCCACTCCGAAGTAAACCTCTTGGAGCCGGCTGGAAGCCACCACGGGACGCCAAGAGCTTATCAGTTCAGTGGCTCTTCTTCTTGGCTTCATGCGAATGGATCGAAATCAAGCTCAAAGGGGCGAAGTCATTATCGCCCTGAGCATCAGGATCGCTTGCATCCCAGCTATCGCTTCTCCCATCCTAATCTGGACATTCAAGGGGGGGAAAAAATTACCTGTCCTCTCTCTCTCTCTCTCTCTCTCTCTCTCTCTCTCTCTTTTTTTCAGCGCAGTGTCCTCTGCAGCGCAGGTTTCATAACCCTGTTGCTTGCGGGGATGCTTTCCTTGGGCGCACGGAGGGCTTACCTTTCATTTACTTCATCGATTCCGTTAGGATTATGATCGTTGTTGTTATTAGTTTTGGAAGCCGCGGATAAGAGGCTCAGGTTATATATATAGCCAGACGTGGGCTGCTTGGGAAGGGGAGAGGCGGGGTAACGGCCAGCCCCGCCTCCTCGCTCCCCGCCCACTTCTTGGGCGACCGCGTCAGCCTTCCCCCGGCACGCGCCATCTGGTCACCCACGTCAGGCTCCGAGGCGGCGGGCGCGGGGGAGAGGGGCGGGGGTAGGGGCGGGGTAGGTTGGGGGGGGGTTGGGGGGTTGTTTGGCGGCGTCACGTGAGCTGTCCATTTGTATGCCGCCCCGCTCTCCCGTCCATCCCTTTGTGGCCCGAAGAAAGTGGCCATCTGTCGCCAGCCTGGCGACTCTGCGGACCTGTTTTGTACCCGCCGGAGGAGAGATTAACCCGTTCTCCTGCCCCTGGCTTGGGGTGGTTGGGAAGGGAAGGCCGGGCTTGCAACTTGCACTTTGCCACTCTACGACAGACTGGGGTTTTTTTCTCTACAGAATGGAAAGAGGAACAGATTTCTCTCCCCCTCTTTTGACCCTCAAACCCACCCTCCCCCTCCGTCCCAAATGTGAACACCACTCCGAATATCAACTTGTTTTGTTCGGGGGGGGGAGGGAGGACGCGAAGGGGACAGGCAATTTGCCCAGGTGAGACGGGAGACGGCTGCTGCTGCTGCTCTCCTCCATCTCCGCCTCCTCCTCCTCTTCCTCCTCCTCCTTCCTGGGGTTCTTCTCCATCTCTCATCTCCTGAGAAGCGATCCTGAGAGTCCCAGCGCCCTCACCTATACCGAAATCCAGATGAACTGGAGACAATCCTCCTCCTTCTGCCCTCCGGTCCTCCCTCCCGAAAGAAAGACGGACAGTTCCTTCTTCCAGCGTCCGTTCTGTCTCGAAGATTAGTCCAATGCCAGCAAAGACCTTTGGGTCCGGCCCGCTTGTTTTGCTTTCCTGCCGCTTTGCTTGGGTGTGGGGGAGGGTGTTGTCCCCTCCAGAAAAGAAACCGGACTCAAGCAATTCGCCAGTCTTCATCCCCCAAAGTTAAGCCCCGAAGAAGAGGCGAACCAGAAAAAATGAGAAATGTGTTTTTGAACAGGTAGGAGACATTAGATCCCTACTTCAAGAGATTTATTTGTTTAGGGAACATTTTTGCAGAAAAACGAGAATGATGGTGGAGGGTGGGGGGTGGGGGGAAGGTCAGAAAATGAAAATAACCTATTTTAAAAAGTAAAAGTAGTTTTATAACTATCAGGTGACAAAGTTACAAAGTTCTTGTTCGATATGTTGTTTTTTTTTTAAAGAAAGAACTGGTTCTTTTAAGAACAAAAACATACTGAACAAGAACAATTAGTAAATTGATTATATTGTTGTATTCAGGTTGCTTGCCGACATTTTTAGGAAGGAAGGAAGGAAGGAAGGAAGGAAGGAAGGAAGGAAGGAAGGAAGGAAGGAAGACCATCCGAGTTCTCTTTCATAGTTTGTGCTTTCTCCAAAGCACTTTACAAGGCCCAAATGGCTGCTTTCCTATGGTTGCCGATTTGTCCTGGAAGTCTAGATATTTCTGTGGGTTATCCAATAAGGCTGCAAAGAGCAACGCTTTCGTGTGCACGCAGGTGGCTGTGCAAACAACCCCCTTCCTAGTGTATGATCTCATTCCTCCTCCCTGCTTTAATCTCTAACACCACATCATCACCAGCTCCACTCTAACTGGGCCCAAGGTGGCCATCTGAAACAGTCCTTCGTGCCCCCATGAGATAGAGAGGAGAAAGAGAGAGAGAGAGAGAGAGTGCGCAAATCAACCAAATCTTCTTCAGGACAAGAGAAGAGAAGGCAAGGAAGAGCTAAGTGAGCTTTTCCTGCCCATTAGCAAAGGTCTCAGGGAAGCAACTTCCAAATGTTCTATAACCCCTGACCTAGTCACAATTTTGGTGACAGTGTGGGAAGCTCTAAACTTTGATCTGTCAGCTTCGAGCCCCGCCAGGGATTGAAATCTGGATCCTCACCTTTGCTGTACCTCAGCTTCCAACTCTTTTAATTCTGGACTCCACTAATAGTGTTGGAAAAGATAAGGGACAGCATTACTTAAAGGTGCTGTCACAATCCCCCCCCCATACTGATACTGATAAGGAAAGGGCTCTGATTCTCTGAAATTTTCCCGCCTCCCTTATTCATCCCTAAATCACAAGAAAACCAACTCTAGTCTGTCGACTTTAATCCCAAAGAAAGAATTCTGATGTGTGTGTTCTCTCTCTCTCTCTCTCTCTCTCTCTCTCTCTCTCTCTCTCTCTCTCTCTTTGTAAAATAACACCAGACTGTACAGCGGCCCTCAACAACTTGCTGCCCACATTATATCACCACGCTGACGGTTAAATGATGCCAAGAATAGCCAGTGTGAAAATTCTGCAATCAGCTTTTCATTCAGTAACTTCAAATAGTTCTCCCCTCCCCCGCACCCAAGTCTAGATTCTAAACTCCAGATTTGCTTAGAAGAAAGCTGGGGCAGGGAGAGAGAGAGAGAGAGAGAGAGAGAGAGAGAGAGAGAGAGAGAGAGAGAGAGAGAGAAAGAGAGAGAGAGAAAGAGAGAGAGAGAGAAAGAGAGAGAGAGAGAGGGAGAGAGAGAGGGAGAGAGAGAGGGAGGGAGGGAGGGGAGAGAGAGAGAGAGAGAA
>NC_139512.1:164168671-164173671 GCF_947247035.1 Vipera ursinii
TTTTTGCGGGTGCCTGTATGTGGATCCTTGGTTTTTCGGGTTTTTCCCCCGCGTAGAGCTAGAGGTTTAGGCGCAACGTTTCGATGGGATTCCGTCGAAACGTTGCGCCTACACCTCTAGCTCTACGTGGGGAAAAACCCGAAAAACCAAGGATCCATATATATATATATATATATATATATATATATATATATATATATATATATATATATATATATATACATATACATATATATATACATATACATATATATATATATACATATACATATATATATATATATATATATATATATATATATATATATATATATATATATATATATATATACATATATACATATATGTTGTTGTTAGTTGCGAAGTCGTGTCCGACCCATCGCGACCCTATGGACAATGTTCCTCCAGGCTTTCCTGTCCTCTACCATCTTCTGGAGTCCATTTAAACTCACGCCTACTGCTTCAATATACATATATACATACATACATATATACATATATACATACATACATACATATATATATATATATATATATATATATATATATATATATATATATAGAGAGAGAGAGAGAGAGAGAGAGAGAGAGAGAGAGAGAGAAAGAGAGAGTCAGGATTTATGACCCTTTGAAGTAGATCAGGGTAGGAAATCAAAGTCATGCAGACTAATACTCCTTTTATTTATGTGGTTACCATAACAGCATTTCTATAGAATTTGAATGCCCATTTCCCCCTCTCCTCCATTACCTTTGTGAACACTAGGGAGGGTCTTTCCTGAGGTGGTCTCTCATGTTACAGTTCTGTCCCGCACTCAGATTTCTTTTATCCAACATTTGTCTTGATAGTCAATCTTCCTCTCGTTCCTCAAGGTCATTTCTTCTACCCTTTACAATGTGTTGCAGTGCATCCCTACATCATCATCATCATCATTTTAGCCATTGTCTGTCCACTGCAGGATGAAGGCCTCTTCCACATGTTTCCAACCTATACGGTCCTGAGTTTTGTTTTGTTTTGTTTTTTTGCCAACTGGGCCCACAATACTTGCTGATGTCATGAATCCATCTTGTTTTAGGGTTCTTTCATGGATGCTTTTTATCAAGTGGGATCCATTCTATGACTGCCTTGGTCCACCTGCCATCAGTTCTTCTTGCTATGTGTCCAGCCCATTTCCATTTCTATTCTTTTACTCTCTTGATGATGTTGTACACTTACTTTCATTCCCTAATCCATGTGCAGGTCTTTCTATCTTGCCTTGTAATGCCGAGCATGTATCTTTCCATGTCTCTTTGCGACATGCTTAGCTTTTGTATCGATTGTGAGGACCATGTCTCAATGGCACATGCTAGAATAGGTAGCACATGTTAGTAGCATCCCTACATACAGCATATGAATATAACTCTTTACGGGCTCTGCTTCCTGTTTCTAACTTCTGTTTTAAAAAACATGCAGGATACACTAGGTCTGAGTGGTATCTAAGTGGTACATTTTGGAGCATTTTTTTTAAAAAAAAGGGTAGGACTAGGATCCTCACTCACCTCTAACTTTGATTTCAGTCTCAATACACTGGAAATTCTTCTATGCAGTGAGCATATTTAATATTACTGTTCTACCTGTATTTACTATTTTCCCTTCTTCTATCATATTAAGCATTCCAGTTCAGCTCTAGAGGATGTACTCAAAGGGAACTGCAGTCTGTGCATCCCACCTTAATATTTTCTTACTGATGAAGGAACAGAAACAACTGAGAGGAAAGGGCAACGCCAGCTCCTTGCAAATGTAAATGTCAAAGACAGACAAGATTACATGAACTCAAATAACTTTAGAGTACTCTACTGTGCAAGACAGATATGGGTCTGAAATCTCAATGTGAGCAGAGGAGAACAGTAGTGCATATCTCTGGATTTCGGACCTTGTATTGTTTAAAATCCTTCCAACCTCACAACTGCCCTAGCTGAATGCCAGTCACAAAAACACTTACGTTGTTTTGCACCACCAGTCAAACCATGGTTTGTTTAAACGGATGATTACCCAAGTGATTAGTATGAGCTGGAGAATGAAAACAGCTTTCAGAGATGGATTCAAGGCCAGGCCCTGACCTGCCTTTCTCTAGGGACTGAGCTATTCAAATAATTAGAAGAATTTCATAAGGTAAAATGTCAGATTGCTTTTAAACCTTTCCATTTACATCCATGGCATCACCATCTAAAAGCTTAAGAGAAATCTTCCATTCAGAGCTATGATTTCCCTATTACCACTTGGTGACTAGACAAAATTAATCTTCTCTGTTTTAAAGCCTGAGAGCTCCCCCAGGATGTCTTGATACAGCTTGGAAACTTTTCAGAAACACATCCTTCTGATGGCCTCTCTCTATCAGCAACTCCCAGTGATCTGGTAGTCCTTGACGTATGACCTTTTGTCTGAAGTTACAACAGCACTGAAAAAAAAGTGTCTTATGACCAGTAAATCACACTTACAGCCATCGCAGCATCCCTATGGTCGTATGATCAATTGCCATGGAACCTGGCAATTGGTATATATTTACGATGGTTGCCGTGTCCAAGGATCATGTATTCGTCATTTACAACCTTCCTGGATGGCTTTCAACAAGCAAAGTCAATAGAAGAAGCTGGATTCACTTAAAAACTACATGATTCACTTAACTACTGCAGTGATTCACTTAACAATTGTGTCAAAAGAGGTCATAAAACCAGGTGCAAAAAAGGTCATAAAACCAGGTGGAAAAGATTGTAAGATGGGTGGAAAAAGGTCGTAAAACCAGGTGCCAAAAGGTCATAAAATCAGGTGCAAAAAGGTCGTAAAATCAGGTGCAAAAAGGTCGTAAAATCAGGTGCAAAAAGGTCATAAAATCAGGTGCAAGAAGGCCATAAAATCAGGTGCAAAAAGGTCATAAAATCAGGTGCAAAAAGATCATAAAATCGGGTGCAAAAAGGTTGTAAAATCGGGTGCAAAAAGGTTGTAAAACCGGGTGCAATAAGGCAGTAAAATCAGGTGCAAGAAGGACATAAAATCAGGTGCAAAAAGGTCATAAAATCAGGTGCAAAAAGGTCGTAAAATCAGGTGCAAAAAGGTTGTAAAATCAGGTGCAAAAAGGTCATAAAATCAGGTGCAAGAAGGCCATAAAAATCAGGTGCAAAAAGGTCATAAAATCAGGTGCCAAAAGGTCATAAAATCAGTTGCAAGAAGGCCATAAAATCAGGTGCAAAAAGGTCATAAAATCAGGTGCAAAAGGTCATAAAATTGGGTGCAAAAAGGTTGTAAAATTGGATGCAAGAAGGTTGTAAAATTGGGTGCAAGAAGGCTGTAAAATCAGGTGCAAAAAGGTCATAAAATCAGGTCCAAAAAGGTTGTAAAACCAGGTGCAAAAAGGTTGTAAAACCAGGTGCAAAAAGTTCATAAAATCAGGTGCAAAAAAGGTCCTACAATCAGGTGCAAAAGGTCGTAAAACCAAGTGCAAAAGGGTCATAAAATCAGCTGCAAAAAAGGTCATAAAATCAGGTGCAAAAAGGTCATAAAATCAGGTGCAAGAAGGCCATAAAAATCAGGTGCCAAAAGGTCATAAAATCAGGTGCCAAAAGGTCATAAAATCAGTTGCAAGAAGGCCATAAAATCAGGTGCAAAAAGGTCATAAAACCAGGTGGAAAAGATTGTAAGATGGGTGGAAAAAGGTCGTAAAACCAGGTGCCAAAAGGTCATAAAATCAGGTGCAAAAAGGTCATAAAATCAGGTGCAAGAAGGCCATAAAAATCAGGTGCCAAAAGGTCATAAAATCAGGTGCCAAAAGGTCATAAAATCAGTTGCAAGAAGGCCATAAAATCAGGTGCAAAAAGGTCATAAAACCAGGTGGAAAAGATTGTAAGATGGGTGGAAAAAGGTCGTAAAACCAGGTGCCAAAAGGTCATAAAATCAGGTGCAAGAAGGCCATAAAATCAGGTGCAAAAAGGTCATAAAATCAGGTGCAAGAAGGCCATAAAATCAGGTGCAAAAAGGTCATAAAATCAGGTGCAAAAAGATCATAAAATCGGGTGCAAAAAGGTTGTAAAATCGGGTGCAAAAAGGTTGTAAAACCGGGTGCAATAAGGTCATAAAATCAGGTGCAAGAAGGCCATAAAAATCAGGTGCAAAAAGGTCATAAAATCAGGTGCCAAAAGGTCATAAAATCAGTTGCAAGAAGGCCATAAAATCAGGTGCAAAAAGGTCATAAAATCAGGTGCAAAAGGTCATAAAATTGGGTGCAAAAAGGTTGTAAAATCGGATGCAAGAAGGTTGTAAAATTGGGTGCAAGAAGGCTGTAAAATCAGGTGCAAAAAGGTCATAAAATCAGGTCCAAAAAGGTTGTAAAACCAGGTGCAAAAAGTTCATAAAATCAGGTGCAAAAAAGGTCCTACAATCAGGTGCAAAAAGGTCGTAAAACCAAGTGCAAAAGGGTCATAAAATCAGCTGCAAAAAAGGTCATAAAATCAGGTGCAAAAAGGTCATAAAATCAGGTGCAAGAAGGCCATAAAAATCAGGTGCCAAAAGGTCATAAAATCAGGTGCCAAAAGGTCATAAAATCAGTTGCAAGAAGGCCATAAAATCAGGTGCAAAAAGGTCATAAAATCAGGTGCAAAAGGTCATAAAATCAGGTCCAAAAAGGTCATAAAATCAGGTCCAAAAAGGTTGTAAAAGCAGGTGCAAAAAGTTCATAAAATCAGGTGCAAAAAAGGTCCTACAATCAGGTGCAAAAAGGTCGTAAAACCAAGTGCAAAAGGGTCATAAAATCAGCTGCAAAAAAGGTCATATAATCAGGTGCAAAAAGGTCATAAAATCAGGTATGACTCACTTAACAACCGCCTTCTTTAGCAATGGAAATTGTGTTCATAAGTTGAGAACTACCTGCATTTGCCTTTGGAAATGATTGTTTTATTTTTCTGGGCTGCCGTGAGATTTAGATGAATAAGAAGAGAGAATTATTTTCATACATAATATTTACAGTGATGCA